>NC_064219.1:8127273-8427273 GCF_023101765.2 Spodoptera frugiperda | reverse complement strand
TGTCGCCCTCCAACCCCGGGGATACGCGGAATCTTACCAAAAGCCTTTAATCGAATCGAAAATGAAAATCTTCGCACTCCGCTTTGATTTACATTTTCTTATTTAAACTTAGGATGAAATTGAATCAGCATATTTTACAGAAGTGCACGCATTTTGTATGGATTGATTCCTTTTTTTATGGTATAAACCGGTAAATGAGAAGACGGATCACCTGACCGTGAGACCAGAAACATTAGAGGCGTTACAAGTGCGTTACCGACCTTTTGGGGGTTAGGAATTTAAGAGTTGTTAAGAATCAGGGATTAGAAAGATTGAGAAGGGGGAATTGCACCTGCAGTAACCTCACTCATACAACGGCGTCGTTGTTTTACGCCGGTTTTCTGTGATTCTGTAGTATCACTCTGGTCAAGCCAACCCATTAATGCCGAAGCCTGGCTCATGACTGAAGCATATTTTGTTTGAAAACTTGGTCATGTTTATGTTTTGATTATTATATTGTCCTTTGACTCATAAAGATATCTTTCAATGTCATATGTCTATAAATATTATTAACTGATTAGAGTAGACTCTATTTCCTGATCCATCTATCAACAGCCTTGCATAACACTCAATACCAGGAAGCGTAAATTAAGCCCACTTGCAACGCCTACGCAATCTTAAGTGTTGAGTAAGTCGTCATAATATTACTCAACTCTGTAGGTAGATGTTACGCCTACAACCTTCTTTCGGTCACAATAATAGGTCAAAAGGTTTTTGTCCTAATTTCATGTAGAATAAGGTGCTTTTTAGCTAGGTATGGTGACGTATGTGGTAGTGTCTTGAATGTAAGGCACTTAATAGCGTGTTATTGGAAAGGAGCCCTATGTTTACACGTGGGTGAAAATGGGTTTATGAATATGATTAGTCAATGTCGTGTCCAGCATTGTTAGTAAAAGTTTCAATAAAAAAAAAAGAGAGAATGAGCTGCGTAGTACCTAGCGGGCTTCTAGCGCTTCAGTTCCAAAAGCAAGAGTAGGAACGGGGTGGTTTTTAGTTAGTAAGAGTTTAACACTCTTTCTCGCCTCACCCAAAAGACAGGAGAAGTCATGGGATGATTTTTGCACGCGAACCAAACGAAAAAATTAAAACATTAGGAAATAGCACCCATACAAAGGTAAAAAAGTTAATCAATGAAAGAATATCAACCAAATCTTGTAAAAAGAAAATAATAATTGTTGTATGAAGGGATTGTAGCTATTCATCTATCTTGACTTTGTTACGAGTTAACAATACTATGTAGTAGGATAAAATATATTGGGATTATACTGAATACGCTTCATACATGGTTCTTGAATGAGACCTCTTTTGTGAGCGCACTACAAGAGCGGACTTGGCCTTTTGAAGATGGTTATTGTTAAATTAATCCATACTTACTAATATTGCACATGATAATGTGTGTGTCTGTTTATTTGTCTGTCTTTCATGGCAAAACGGAGCGACGAATTGACCTGATATTTTATGTGAAGATGATTAAAGGGATGGAAAGGGACATAGGCTATTTTTTGTTTCTTTTGTAACTCCCTATTTCCCTAAATTGGGGGGTGGAATATAGAATATGGAATATGGAGCAGTCTGCGATTTTCAATAACTGACAAAAACTTATGCATCAATTTTGGTTTGTAAGTCTGCCAAAGCCGCGAGTGGAAAGCTAGTATTATAGACAATGCCATATTTCATTTAACAAGACGTATTGGTACTAGGTTACAATATTATACTGTCCCTACTTTGATTTATTGGTAGGAGGTAAGAGAATAGAATAGAAAAAGAGATTGTTTTTCGACAACCTGAAAAAGAAAACAGTAAAAACAATCGTTCATCAATCTTGAATTGATCAACTAACCAACGAACCTTCATCAACCAAACAAAAAAATAAAATAAAAAGCGTTTATTTCGATTATATAGGGCTTTTCGATACAAATTATTGGATATAACATATAAAGCAAATAATTGCTTGTTTTAGGAGATTCTGCTCTTCCATTTGTCTTTTTTGGTAATTGAAAGGTAAACGAATTTAAACATAAAAAGAAAATAACCAAAAATCACAAACACAGAGAGGAACAGAGTCACAGAGCCTGCATATAATTAATTCAATCATAGATTTCCACTGAATTAATACACAAGTCGCGTTTTCACGCACATTAGAGGCGTACACAGTGGTCCCACTCCGCGGACCACGGCAGAACAGCCGTCGAAATGCGAACAGTAAAATTTCCGGCCATGCGGAAAATATTGCGGGTTGAGTAATAAATTTCCGCACAGAAATACTCGTTGTGGTACTCTATTACATTATGAGAGTGAATTTCCTCTGCACATTTTATTCATAAACATTGAATGTGGCTTTACTATGTTTTGTCGGTTGTCAGCACACGCAATCGGGTTTGTAATCGATCTGGATTTTTGAATTCGCTTCTATTAATATTATTTGAGGTAATTTATAACCAGTGGTTGGTAAATTCTAGGAGAAATGATATGGCATCAAAAAAAAAAACATCGAAGGCTTAAATTTGTTCCAGTGTCCTTACTCAAATCTACAATTGGAACCTCACAAATCCAGACGTTATTTTGGTTCAGAGAAGTTCAAAATTAAGATACAGTCATTAAATAAAACGAAATATTTCAATCCAGCTGAACACATAAAACATTTTGTCGATCATTGAAAATTCTGCCTAAACGTTGTAATTATAAGGTTTACTATGAAAGATAAATGATGTTAGAAAGCAGCTATTCTCACTAATTTTGTAGCCTCATTCTGAATTCAACAACAAAGAAAGCAAACCTCCCGAAATAAGCTTAAAAAACGGTCTGTCGAATTATTTATGATGTTATCCGTCAGCCAGTGGTGTCTTACAAGAAAAACTCGGCAAAACGAAACCGACGTACTACGTGGGAATTTGTAAATCTTTCTATGAATAAGTATATTTTTCTTTTTTACTTTTTTTGAATGAGGGCTGTGTTAGAAAAGGTCAATGGAACAGTGAAGTAATGCATCGCAATTTGTGAATGTACATAGAAAATTCTATAACATTAATTGAAATTTTATTTTAACTTTTGTGAAATATACTAAATTAATTATTATAAACTCGGAGGAACTCGACTAGTTTCAAGTCAGCCTAGAGGCTCATATTCATGAGCAGCATTTCACAACACACGACACTGGAACATTTAAAATTCATTGTATTTTTTTTTAAGAAATGCTACCGTTTCTTATCTGTCTACATAGACAGTTGTATGTAAAATGGTATAACTCCAGTTAGGATAACATAAATAAATAAGAAACCCTATCTTTAGATACATAGTTTATCTTTGTGTAAATGTAAAAAACAAAGTTTTAAGAATGCAACACTTGTATAAGAGCTTGCAAATACAAGACCATAAAACGAAAAGCAATAAACACGACCAAAAAACTAAGAAAAGTAATAAAAACAATTTTATTACTTAAGCAATTAATTTCAGAGATGAAAACTCGAAACCGCGATCATGATTTACATTTAAATTGTAGACGGTCGTGTTAATATTTTTTCAAACATTTCGCGAAGCAATAAAAGTCACTTATTGCGTTGTATGAAATTTATAAACGACGGTGCTGTTACATTTACGAGTCGAGATTTCGTGAGCAATTTCCATAGCCATTTATTCTTGTAAAAAGTGCTGCAAATAAATTGTAATGTTAGCTTTGATTCATGAACTCGAAAGTGCGACAAAAGACGATTTTATTTCTTATCTGATGGTCGCACAATGGTTGGTGTTTGGTAACCGAATAATGTTTTTTGGAGGCAGAATGCTTGTACATACATCAGGATTTATGATTTTCTTTTGGTCTCTTTTTTAAACAGACTACCTTAACTCTTGCCACATTGTAAAGATGTTTAGACTTCTAACTTTGTTGCTATCGTAGATCTTAATATGAGGACTGTGTGCGAGATTCTAACGAAATAAAACACAACCAACTTTGTAAACTCCGGGAAAAATACAAAATTTATTTCAAAGTAAATACCGTCATTCATCTAAATAATACATAGTTTCAGCTACGGAATATCCAAAGTTGTATTTTCAAAAACATAAATAAAATATTTTACGTAAAAATACATCGTAGTTAAGAATTTGTTTTGACTACATTAAATACATTACTTTTCTAACTTCAGTTTATAATATCAATAGTAAAGTTACCAAAAAATTGCTTACATTAAGCTATTTCTAAGATCATTTATTATTTATTATATTATATAAAAATGTAAGGTACCTAAGAATATATAGATTATATAAAAAAAGTATTAAAGTAGATAAGTACATAATAATATAAAAGATATAAGAATAAGAATTGTAAATTAAAGAGCGCCATTATCACCAACAAACTGACTTACAGTTTGGCGATTTTTGTATGTATTTTTATATGTATGTTTTAAGTGAATAAACGATTTAAAAAAATAAATATGGATATGTCAAAATACAATTACCTTTAGGATTTTTAAACCGCAGTCATGTCAAAATGGAGCATAATACAGACTATTTTTACAAGTAAAGGTAGAAAGCATTTTGAAGAGAAATATCTCAGGACTGCCAATACATATTATTCAAAACATTCCCCCACACAAAGTTTCGAATCTAGCGGGGTTTGCAACTGCATAGAAAGGAAGAATTTTATTCTAGCTGCATATTTAGACATGCATGGGTTTTACATCCCATCTTGTCTGTCATTCAAGACATGAATGCAACATTGTATTGTTTCTGTGATAGTAATCGTTTGTAATAGACAAAAGGTGATGATAATTTTGTAGTAAGATTATTTTTTAAGTGTGCGAGTGCCATGCTTCAGCACGAATAGGCTCTACCTGAGTGATACAACGACCTTACAGAAAACCGAGGAGAAACAACGCTTGCTTCGTTGTATGAGTGAAGTTACCGGAGACCTAATTACCCAATCTTCCTAATCCCCAATTCCCTAACAACCCTTAAACTCCTAACGCCCAAAACGCCGGCAACTCACTAGCAAGGATTCTGATATTTTGGGTGTCCATGGGCTGCGGCGATTGCTTACCATCAGGTGATCCGTCAGCTCGCTTATCGATTTATATCATACAAAAAAAAACAGAAATAATTATAGGTATCTTTAGAACATCCATTTATCTCCCTACATAGACCTTTTCCTTTAGGTACATTATATAAAATCTGACGACATTTTGAATAGGTACCTAGATGATAATTACAGAGCAGCTGTTCCAGCGATATTTAATTACAAATTGACCCGAATCTTATCGGATTAATTCAGGGATTGTTCGAAAGAGAATTTCCATTTACTCGACATCTGTTTATTGCTAAAGCGTCTGCTGTCATGGCGGACTATCGGTTGATATTAATTTACAAACGCCGTACCGTTCCACGAAACGTAATGGTGAATTGAAATTGTGACTTGAGTCAGATTAAATTTTGTAATTTATCGTGATTATAAAGATCGTTATTTGAGGAAAATGGTTATAACTTATCATGGTTGTATTAAATTCAAGATTATACAAGATATACAAGATAAGAATACGAGTTTACTTTACTTGAACGAAAATGAAACGAGAGGGCGTTCAGTGCTTTGATTGGTCGGCGCTATTAAAGCAAACTCTTACTAAGGGTACTGGTTATATCTTGTCATCGTTATTGTTTAAATACGGTACTTTTAACGGAGTAGCTTGTAGCAATTACATAAAATCAAATTAATTTCTAGACTGAATGGAAGCAAGACATTTGAAACGAAACCTGTAACAAAAATGAACAGAACTATCTCTCACAGAAAATTTCGGAAAGCAACTAATGAAACTGTGGTGACGCACTTTTATTACTTATTATAATCCCAACAAATAAATGTCGGGCAGTAGCTTACCAGACACCTCGCCTGGAGGGAGGATTCTCCTTTTCCGATCTAAGTGAATTTTACTCTCGTTTCTCTAAAAAGTAACCTATTACATTTTCAATTAGTATTAAGTACCTGATATGGATTCTTTTGTGGCTAGTCCATTGTAGAACATCGAATAAAACTATTATAACGTTATACTGTTATTGATAATTTGACGAATAAGGATCCCAATAACATTGTGAACGGATAGATAGAACCTTCGGATTCCATACTTGATGTACATTATTAATCTATCTTGAAAGCCTTCATAGTTTCATTTTTCGTATGAACTGCAGCCAAACGTAAAGTTCGATGAAATTGTAAGTAAATAGCGTGCGAGGAGGTGGAATAAGGAATGTATCGCATTCCTACTTTGTAGCGGCTAAGAGGGTTTAGATGTGAGATAAGCGCGCACAGATGTGACTGGAGCGGGACGCAGTGAATAATGCATGCTGCAGCTCCACTGCTGGACGATGATATATGTACATATGTGACAATGGATGAACTGATAATTGATGATATTAATATCTCAGAAGATCCCATAAGACACAGCCCTTTAAAGATAGTGACGAATCTGAATTTATCATTTTTTAAATTGTTGCCAACCAAGAGGTCTTGGAACGATTCCCGGGTCGGGGAAAGTATTACTGGGATTTTTTTTTTTCGATTTTTCAAAAAGTTCTCGATAGTAGCACGGTATCTGGAATTATGCCCTTATTAATGGGACTTATAACACAAATGATGAAAAGTTGGTGTAGATTGTATACCGGTATGCTGTAATGTGCAACTCTGCCTACTCCTTCGGGAATAAAAGGCGTGACGTTGCATGAGTTTTTATAATGTAACCAAAAGAGCAAAAGATAAGAGTTCAAATAAGACTTCAAGTTCAAGGTTAGAAAATAATAATAGAAATACTCTTTTTGAGCCAATTTTCAATACAAAAGTAATCAGTAGAGAGTGATAACGAGAAAATAATTGGGTAGATAGTCATAATAACAATTTGTTTCAGAGTTTATTGAAACAGAATCACTTAGGTACTGTCAAACGACCAATAACATAGTTTTGAATCTCATTCAATTAAATTCTCTTGATTGTGATTTAATGTTAATTAAATTGTCATCAACCTGAGAAAAGGCCTCTTCACACACGGAGAAGGGATGGGCTTAAATCACCACAGTTGCTCAAGGCGAATCACGATTTCAAATGTATACTTAGAGATTATAAGCCCAGATTTTCTCACGTTATCCGAAGCTGCGGATAACCTAACAGGTTGCCGGGGCTTAAGTTCAAAGCAGGAGAAGAAGCGTTTACAAGATTCTGCCCCTTAAAAAAAAAGGGTTCTCACGATGTTTTCCTTTACCGTATATCAATGCGGTCTAAATAATCTTAGGAAGTGGGAATAAAGAATCGAAATTATCACATCAAAAAAAGTCACTTCAATTCTTGCCTGGTTTGAACCTGTTGACAAGTTTAAACCTGTATCTTGGCAAGTTGAAACCTGTAAAACTGATTCATTACACCAGTTCCCTAAATGAAGTTCGGACAGCACATTATAGTGCGCTATCTCGCTGAATAGACTTAATTTCGGAATTTATCTATGTTTTGTTGTTCGTACTAATAAATCGCGTTCTGACAGAATAATTAAGTAGCAACTATACCGCAGTGCGGAATCTCTGAGAGAACCTTTTGTTACGACAAAAAATATTACACTGACTAGCTAAATAATAATTTTCTCGCGATGTAAGCCGATGATGATTTACGAACGTTTGCTGTGATGCTTAGTTTGTTCAGTGGTTTTAACTTGGTAATCGTTTCTTTCTATATTAGATGATGAATTGATTTGCTGGATTAAATGCCGAAATTAATGACGAATCTCACATCACACGTCACATTAACAGCCCATATGTGGTCACTGCTGACCACTTATAGATCGCACAATTTTAGTAACATTTCATTAAATAAATAAAAATAACAAGAATAAAAATTATTGTGTGTTCAATTAGCCTAGTTATTTGGTGTGTAGAATATTTGAAAACATAAAGATTGATCCAGTACAGAGACAGAAACAAGTGTTCCTGCTGTTTAATGCAGCCATACTTTCTTTTAAATTACCCTTTTCAGTGTTACGTCTTCAAATAAATGTTTCTCGTCTTCTATCTCAAGAATTTGACCATTTCTAAATGTCGTCAAAAGATAAACGAATGCTAAGCGTTGGCAACAACCACATTATTTTGTCGTCGGCTGTCCTTTATCATATTTAAGCCTTCCCCAAGCCTTTAGCGTACCTTGATAAATACACAAAGCCTAACGTAGGTACTAAAGAAAGGAAATAAAGTTTTCGCTGTGAACAATATTATCTCAGAGGAACAAACTTGAATTTATTATTGTCAAAAGAGAAGAATATTTTTTTGAAAAAAATAAAATAAGATAATAAGAAATATTTACATATTTTTTACACTCTTTGCTAAGATTGTGATATAAAGTAATAACAAAAGAAAAATGAGAACAGTCTGGTTATTTTGGGAACTGAGAGCCGTTTATGTAGCCTAAGTAAGATTATATGTTAAGTTGTCCCTCCAAGTAAATTCATTTCTTTGCTCGATTTTCATATCTGTATAAAAGCGTTCCTCCTGCCACATCTAAATATATTATACAAAGGTGACTGATTCAAGTGTGACTGACTGACACAGTGATATATTTATGCACAGTCCAAGCCACTGGAGGGATTGGACTGTTTGGCATGCAGGTAGATGTTATGACCTGATCCGGAGCTTCGCTGAACCGGAGCTGCGGACAACGGAAAAGGTTACCGGGGCTCCGGCTCAAAGCAGGAGAAGGAACGGGGTGGTTTTTAGTCAGTAAGAGTCTGACACACACCCAAGGTGGGAGAAGTCATTGGATGATTTTCCCCCTCAAAAAAAAAAGGTAGATGTTATGACACAGGCATCCGCTAAGAAAGGATTTTGATAAATTCCATTAATAATAAGACTTCTTAACGCGAGCAAAGCCGCGGGTAAAGCTAGTTAATATGTATAAAAGACATATTTTTTTTTTGTAAATAATTTCACATACACATGACACCCAGACCCGAAGCAACAATTTGTGGATGACGCAAAGAGTTGCTCCGTGCGGGAATCGAACCCGCTACACACCGGCACCAGCCATCGTGCCAACCGTGCAATCGTTAATAAATTGTACATAGAAAAATCGCAAAAACATTAATTTTAATAAATTTAACATAGAAAAAATCACAAAACAAACTATCAAACATACATTTATTACGATAAACAAGTCCATAGTTTAGTTTATAAAATGGCGTGTCCCCCATCTAGTGTCGTTTGTGCAATCTCAGACGCGAGGTATGTGGCACAGAGTCGCTCGAGGCAGCCCGAGATCAAAGAGATGGGACTCACCACGAAATAGCTTTTACAACTACATGTTTTAACTTTGTGCTGCGAACGTAAGCACTCATAATATATTGCATGTTTAACAAGCATGGACGCTTGTATATATAACTGGAACTACAATTTTGAACTTTATCTATAGGTGGCATAGTTCCAATGTCATAAAATTAAGTGGCGTTCTATTGTCTCTGCGTACCCTAGGAGACAGGCTCACGCCAGTCTGATATATCTAGATCTGCTTTCTGATAGAACATACATAACCTCACTGTTATGGATCTGATGATAGACCTGAATTTCCAAGAGGATAGATAGAAGCGCATTCTCTTATCAATTATATTTATTTTTAAGTGATTAATTTATTTTACCTAATCTTATTATAATGTCTTGAAAACATACTCAATGCTATTTAATAATGACTTAACCTTAGTAGTTAGTCCTTAGCAATTGTTTTCGGAACAAAACCATTACTAAGGAATAGTTAAAGTAATCATTAAATGTCACTGAGTATGCCAGTTAGTTATTAACAAGGTATTACTCTCTAATTCTAGAGACAATTCGAAGATCTATTTATAACTCATTCAAAGTATGAAGTGACTGAACAAACCGCCTCCTACGTTTAATGACGTAGGTGTCCTGCTTACATAATTGACGGATGTACATACATTTAGAACATTAAGTTACGACACGTCTGTTGGGACTGAGGACTTAACTACTTTGCCATATTTGAGTTTCGTTGTATTTCGAGTTTTACTTCATGTTAGCTTTTACCAGCGGCTTCGGTCGCGTTCCCGTAGGATAAAAAGTAGTCTAATGTGTTATTTCAGACTACATTCTAACCCTATAGCAAATTTCGTTCTGATCTCTACAGCCGTTTTGAGGTGATTGAGTAATAAACGTAAACACAAAGTCACAAACTTTCGCATTTATAGTATTACTAGCTGACCTGGCAACCTTGAAGCACCTCAAACAGTTTTTTCTCGCCATTTAACTGATTCAAGTCTTTCAAATAATTCAAGAACAAAATTAGACGAATCGGTCCAGCCATTCTTGGGTTTTAGCGAGACTAACGAACAGCAATTGATTTTATATATAGAGATGGTGAGATAGTAACATTAGTAAGACTAGCTATTGTACTTCTACAAGAAAATATATCAAGCTTTAATACCGTCACGAAGTAGGTGATTTGGCAGCTTGCGGTATGCAGCATCGCAAAGCAACGCCTAATTCTATTTTGTATACACCATACTAGCTTCTACTCCTATTATACGCGGTGGAAAGGTACTTTTCTGCTATTGTAACAATATGTATTGTTAAATTCCAAGAATATAATTTGATTATAACTTATGTGGGATATACTAAATTATTTATTATGTTATCGGCCTACACACGTAACCGTTCAACGAGGAACTCAACTAGTTTCAAGCCATGCCAGAGGCTCATAATTATGTCGTGTGTCGCGATATGCTGCATATGAGCCTCTAGCATAGCTTGAAACTAGTCAAGTTCCTCGTCAAACAGTTACGTAAGTAAACCGATAATATTAATATTATTTGAGCAGATAAAACGTAAAGCTGTAATAAACTCTACTACTAAGACACAGGTCTGCGTGTTTACCGCTAAGAAACTACCGTTGGTCGTCTCACCTCAGTTTCAAAGTACCCCTCTGACTGCCTCAGCCGGTATCGGAATACTTGGCATCAACATTTCGAGCGACGTCCAGTTCCGTGGTCATCTGGAGGATAAGGCTAAATTAGCCTCGAAAAAGCTTGGTGTGCTCAACAGATCGAGGCAGTATTTCACTCCAGCCCATCGCCTGCTTCTATATAAGGCGCAAGTTCGGCCCCATATGGAATACTGCTCTCATCTTTGGGCGGGGGCACCCCAGTACCAGCTTCATCCTCTGGACCGCATTCAGCGGCGTGCGGTTCGGATTGTAGTGTCAGGAAGTTTCAAACCGACTTGACACTTTGGCAATGCGTAGAGATGTATCTTCGTTGTGCATTTTCTATCACTTATACCACGGGGAGTGCTCTGAGGAATTGTTTGGTCTTATTCCTGCCGCTTCTTTTCGCCATCGACCCACACGACAGCATTTCCATCCCCACCATATAGATGGTTGGCAGGCCACAACTGTGCGCTTGTCGCGAAACTTTCTGCCTCGCATAGCAAAACTGTGAAATAAGCTGTCGTCGGCGGTACTTCCGAACCGAAACAACCTTCAAACCTTCAAGAAAAGAGCATCTGGGGGCACGGTAGTGCCCCCGCCAAGACGAGCCAAGCGAAGCGCAAGCGCAACTACCTACCTTTTCTCGAAGCGCTTCGTCGTATTTTTGAACCTTCATAACTTGAGTTTGGGTTATACCAGATAAACAAAATTTTCAGGATATAATGTCAGTGGTAGACTTAATAAACCTCTAAAGTTTCAATTGCATAGCTCTTATACTTTAGATTTTATTGATATCTAAAATACCCCGATTTCGTCACTCACTCACTGATGATCAACAAAATTCTTAAGGTACTTCCTGAAGTCCTAGAAAACTGAAATTTGGTATGTAAGCTAGTATTAGTACCCAAACAACAAAAAAATCCTAAAACTTGGAACTTTTACCCCCAACCCCTTAAACTAGGGGTGAAAGTTTGTTCGAGACTTCCGCAACTTTTGACGCTAGAGGTCTGAATGCGGCCGCGGAGGGTAAAAATCTGAAATAGGGAAACTTAATTCCCTATTTCCTGAAAATTATACACAAGTACATAGAACACAAACTTTTCATCAAATCAAAACATTATCCTACCCATAAGTACTTAGATATGAATAATATTACTACACTTCACTTCGGTAAGTGTTTATTAATCAACCTATACTTTTGAACATAAGCATCGTAAGTATAGTATGCGCCAACGCCCGCCGCCTGCCCCCTCGTCCCCGCGCAGTAGCTAAAAATAATCGGCCCGTCAGCGATCGCGGCACCCGAACGCGGGCAGACGCGCGAGGGCAGACGTCGTTGACGGTTGTCTCGTTGAATGAAAAATTTTCGGAATATTTCGGTGATTTAAAAGTTTGCTATCGCGGAGAAAAAAACCATTTGCCTAATATTTAATTGTTAGTAGTTTAGTAGGTAAAGGTTTAGATACTAGTGTTTTAATTTTCATTGATAAAAAGTATTAGGATTACGTTTGCAATTTTCTTATAAATATAGTAGTTTAGTAGGTGAAGGTTTAGTTAGGTACTAGTGTTTTAATTTTCATTGATAAAAAGTATTAGCATTACGTTTGCAATTTTCTCACAAATTTAATTAAGAAATTCAAAGATTGAATAAGTAGGTATTTGCAATTAAGTAGTATAGGTTAGTAGGTAAAGTTAAATGTTTATAGTTGTTTATGTAGGTACGACTTAGTGAGAATAATTTGATACGTAGGTCATTGTTTAACGACAACATTGTTAATAGGTTAAACTTAAGTAGTTTAGGATTACGTACGGTTTGAATATTGTACCCAAAAAAAGAAAGAAAAAATGAGCGACAAAAAAATACTTGTATTTGTCGCTCATTTTATCTTTCCATCATAAGCAACCTACAAAAAGAAATGAAATCCCACAAAAACATTTCATGTTAAATGTTGCCAAGACGAGACCATATAGCTCGCACTGTCAAAAAGTAATCAGATCCCGTGTAGATGCCAAGTTTCGTAACCGCTACATGCCCAAGACCTAAATCGATAACGCCCTAATTTCACACTGCAAGTTACGGGGAACAGTTCTACGGAGCCATAGCTAACGTACTGCGTAGTTCGTCACGCGCGTCCGCAGAGTGGATTACGCTATAATCTCGTAGGTGTGCAAACCTTGGACGTAACTGGCGAGTTGGCCGCACGGAAAGAGTTTAGAAGATTGAATAGATTTTTAAGCTCAAGCCTCATATGACGAATAGCAAAATGTCCGTGGAGCCGACTCGCCAGTTACGTCCAAGGTTTGCACGCCTACGAGATTATAGCGCTAAAAACTCTGCTACGCGCTACGAACTACGCAGTACGAGCTATGGCTGTAGAATTTCCCTCGGTAACTTGAGTGTGAAATTAGGCAGCTTATCGATTTAGGTCTGGGCATGTAGGGTTAGAAACTTGGCTCTACACGGGATCTGATTACTTTTTGACAGTGCGAGCTATATGGTCTCGTCTTGGCAACATTTAACATGAAATGTTTTTGTGGGATACTCCTTTTCAAAAAGCCGACAACGCACCTGTGACTCCTCTGGTGTTGCGGGTGTCCATGGGCGGCGCTGATCGCTTACCATCAGGTGACTCGTTTGCTCGTTTGCCTCCTATTCCATAAAAAAAAACTCACTTTCATATATCTAATATTAGTTAAGATTACTTAATATTAATCGAATTATAATGAAAAGAAATATAAACTGGAAAACGTGGGAAACACTCAATTTTCCCTAGGAAATTATTAAAACTTCTGCCACTCCTCGATTGTACAAACACTCCGCTGAGTGCACAATCTTTTAATAATTCCTTTGTTTGTTTGGAATCCGGATAAAACTCAGCGATACTCAAGACATTGCATTAAACAACGACATTGTTTTAGTAGTGTCTTTACTTGTTTAGTACATTTATTTTTTCTTTGCACCTAATTGTCTTTTAGAGGTTTTAACGAGAGTGTTGAAAACAGAGTTTGTTGCACATAGTCTGCTGACATTATAATATTTATTGGATGGAAGATTCATGAAGCAAATACGAAGAGGAAATGGTTCATAACTGGTTAAGCCAGGTCATAATCTACTCCTGTTCCAAATTTCATCCCGAGCATTTCAGTCGTTTTGACGCGATTGATTAATAAATAAATACACGAAGTCACAAACTTTCGCATTTATTATATTATAGTAAAACGACGTCTTTTTGTACTTACTTCATTGATCGATTTTATGCTCATCTCCCACAACTTACGAGCGTAAAGCAGTGCAGCAGTTATTTATTTATTTATTTAACAATAAGCACACCAACAACACAGTCACCCACATATTCAATTAACATTAACATAACCAACAAAATAAAGGCATTTCAGTAACCATGCAAATAACAGGTATGCATAACATTTAACACATTATCTAAATTAGCTAGCATATAAAATATGTATTTTTTTATTAATGATTCAGTCAATAAATGACTTTATGTCCACAAAAATAAAATCATATTTGCAGATACATCACATTACCAGCTTTCGAGCAAAGACCAATAGCCACTATCAAATCTAAGTTATTGCAATATAAACCGTACAAGTCACAAATAAAGTTGAATTTGCAATAAGACTGGAGTTGTAGGCTGTTGAACAATTGATTGCTCTGACGACATTCAGTGAAAGGGTGGGCTTTACAATGGAACACTATTGATGAATGTTGGCCAAAGAGCGATCGACCAAGTTTCTTTACTTTTCGAAATATAAGCTTTGTAATTTTATTTTATGTGTCTGTCAAAAATGTGAGTTATAAATCTAACGAGACTTATGTTAGATTTATTTTTCTTTGTATTTGTTGAAAAGAAAATGTCTACGTTTATGTTTTTGGACATAAATCTTACGCGAATGTCTCAAAAGGGCCCTGAACGCTTACTCTTGAAATGAATGTCAATGTCAATACAATTTCTATCCAATAATGATTCAACATCAAAACTATACAACCCTAATCGTAGCTGTTAAAATAGCATTCAGGGTACGGAATTTAGAGCGAAACTGAATACCATTTAGTTCAATCAATATCCACGCAATACGGATGCAATGGGTGCGTACGAAATTTCACAATATCAATCCATCAGACTTGGATTCAAGAGTAAATTCCCTGGAATTATTTAACAATGGTTGGTGTTTAGCAACGGATTTGCACATTCAGAATTGAAGAGATAACTACATGGTTATAACATGCCTGCATGTTTTTAAGAAACTAAGTAAAGCAAAACAAGTAAGTTAAAGTAAATAAGGACCGTTTTGCTTGAAGCTAAAGCTTCTAGAACGAAAACTACTACATTTTATTCCTTTCCTTTCCGATATAAAGGTTTACAATGAATTGTTTTAGTTAAACTTACAGAGATGTTAATGCTAAACATTGTTATTAGTATCGACTGTATCAACACGATGACATTAAGTTTGCAGTAAAATAAATAAATAGAAGGGTAGTGGCTTACAGCCCTAGCCAAATAGAGAAATACGTCATTGACTAGACATAATTTTCGAATACCCTTAAATATCCCTGATCACATTTGAAAAAGTCTAAAAGCCATTCGTCTATAAGAGCAGCAATTTTTGGTCATACATCCCAAAACTGATGGTTAGCATTCAATTCAACAATCGTCAGGCGATACTCCTTGACATTTCAATTAACACGAACTATTACTAACTTATTTGCTTTAAATATTAGCATGAGTTTGGTAGGCAAGGATTTACACTGACTCCCACCAGACCGACTCCTGGAGTAGCCACGGACCTTCAAACGCATATAAGTGATGCTCATGTAAAATTTACCAGAGCATTGTTTCGCGCAAATGCATATCAACATAACCATCCTCAATGTGAGGAACGACGGAGCATTCAATACAACCGACATTGCTTAACTTTAAAAACAAACTTTTTTAATGTTTATCTCAACAGTTTTTGTTCACAAAACGGGTAAAGTTTCTCCACTTAAACCCCTATCAAAGTGAAGTGTAATGTGGAAGCTGTAAAGCAAGTCAGTTGTTCCCCATGAATGCTCCATCGTCCCTTACATTTAGGATGGTTTATGTTAATTCGCATTTCCGTGAAGGCATCGCCTTCTGGTAAATTTAACTTGACCATCACTTATCGGAGTACCGTCCGGAATTGCAATGAATTTACCCTTGTTTATTATGGGACTAGTTAGAAACATAAGTTCATGTATAATGCGTATTATATCTTCAAAGGAAATTGTTTAATGGTATCCCACAGATCTGTTTTTGATTTAAAAAATCTGTTTAAATTTCACGATGCAAGTATACATAACATAACTGCCAGACATGGGGTATCGGGTTTGATTCCCAGGTTGGGCAAAGTATTACTGGGTTGTAGCATGGTGTCTGGAATTGTGACCAGTATATGACAATAGACCCCCTATTACATGGGACTTATAACACAAATGGTGAGCAGTGGGTGTACATTTTATAACGGCATTACGTGTCGTAATGTGGCCCTCTGCCTACCCCTTCGGGGATAAAAAAGACGTGACATTGTTGTTGACAAAACTATGAATCAATATTTCGAAATATCGAAACAGTATCTAATTAATATCAGACACAGCAATCGTCTTCAAACAACTATAAGGCTGTAAGTCCATCCTATAAAACATTCCCCCATGTATTCTCGTTACTCGATATTATGTTAGCCTCGCTTGCTCTCACGCCCCGGGCGAGCTAGCTGAGTGGAAAGGTTGGCGATGCGTCACATACCAGATAATATCGGAAATGTATGGTCCATTACATTCTATTTGCTACCACGTATTTGTACTTGAGCCCGTTATATTCAATTCCGAGGAAAGTTTCAGGTTTTATTCTTATATGTGTTTAGGTAAATATATTCGACTATTTTTCTTCAATATTAAATATCAGAAGTCTATTTTTAAGAGTGTATACTCGTATCATGTAAGTTTATCAGTTAAGATCTTTTGAGAAAAAGGTATCTTTGAGTTTTAAGAACCATTTATTTTTAAAGCAAAAGACACAAATGTGAATTCTCTCGCAAGTATCAATTTCATACTTCTTTTTTTTTTTAAACAAAATGTTGCCCCTCGCTAAGATTTTCATCTTATGTGTCATAGATGCGTTTAGAAACATACAAGTTCACTTACACATGACACCCAGACCCGGAACAACAATTTGTGGATCACACAAAGAGTTACTTCGTGCGGGAATCGAACCCGCTACACATTGCTCAGCCACCACGCCAACCGTGCAGTCAATTGCACATAACTTTGACTTACGTGCACTAATAAAATATAGCACAGTAAAATACTATTAGCAGTATATCAAACAAACAAATCAGCGAATCCGTTGGAGCGGAGTTTAGATAAAAACATGAGCAATAAATTACATGTGGATGCAAGCTAGTTGTATTGTTTAAGGAAATAAACAAGCTTGCTTCACTGCGTCCTCATTTCCTGCTGTTGTCTCTGCAGTTTACATTAATTTAAATCCGTTATAGCGAAACAAGGATGTAATATAATGTTGGATATATATCTTTTAGGTCTTGTTCTATTTCTTTATTTATTTGTGTGTGTCGAGATTTCTCGTCTCGACAAAAATGGAGTGGATGTTAAGATGCATTTTCTTTATTTATTTTTCATATACACGCATGCAACACAAAGGTAAAACATATATACATATATGAAATTAAGGTATATAAGTACTACATATTCCTATTGCAATTTCTTCCTGTGGATCTGTGGCAAGAAAAGTAATTATAACACGAACTTGCATCTATCAATAAAGTATCTTGTCACTCCCGCTCAGTTCCTCTCACTACTCGACTCCTATTGATTACACCGTGTTGTTGTATAGACTATGCAACACAAATAAATATTCAATTCGGAACTTCGGTTCTTTACATTAAATAAGTGTACAACTAACATTAATTTATTACACATAATATCATCTTAAAGCAGATTTGTTAGCGCTTTCATAACGCTCTTTTATATTTCTTTATTATTTCGTTGTCACATTTTGTCTTCAGTGAAAATGTTCACATTTTCCTCGAGGTCCGCCATTATGTGGGATTGCACACATATTTATTTTTATTCTTATTTTCGGTTATAAATATGCCTCATTGGTTTAAGGTTTTCAAAGATAGGTTCTGAATAGAGATGAAGACGGAGTATCAACAATTATATGTATGAAATATTATAAAAATCTATTTAGTCCCTCAATTAGTTAATGAAAAAATATGACATACATTTTTTTTTTATTTTGTCATATAAGATAACAATACTTAGATTTAAAACGAATCAAAGTTTAGGAGTGGAGCAAATGTGTAATTTCTACGATTTACCTAAAAAAAAACATTATTAGATCAGTAGCAATCGTATTTTTTATTGGATTGGGCAATATAATTATAAGAATACGGATTACATGTGGTGATTGGATAATCGCCACCCCATGGATACCAGAGGAGTTAGTCCTTGTGGTTAACAAGTAAAAATAAACTTATTACCGCATAGTATATGTACAACAAGTATATGCGATAGTAAATTTATTTAGTACATGTATGAGTAAGTTTATTTATCACCTATTTACGTTTATATACAGTACTCAATTGGTATTCTTTAGGTAAATTTAGCAAACCGACGCGTTGTTAGGAAGGATTTTCATGGGTATTTGACGCGGGCAACGCTGTGGAATAAGCTAATAGCTTAATAACGTTATCCTTCATTATGGACTGATTAGCTTCTGAATTTACAAAGAGAATAGGCTTCGCTAAATTATAATAGTATACAGCAGCCGGCTGTTAGCATTAAACAGGTATTAGAGGTATACGGTAGGGATGTTCCGGATATCACGTTTCGGATTTGGATATAACATGTACGCTACGCTAGTAAGTGATACTATGTTGTTATATAACTTTCGTGAGACATACTAAATTAATTATTATGTCATCGACTTACTTACATAACTGTTGACGAGGTACTTGGCTAGTTACAAGCCATGCTAAAGGCATATACGACGCAGCGATTGTCGCACTGCTATTAGAATTATAGCATGGCTAGAAACTAGTCGAGTTCCTCGTCAAATAGTTCCCCGAGTAAGCTAATGATTCATTTGTTTTAGTACATATTACACACATTTATTTCGGTTTAGATTATGGTTACGGACTGTTGCATAATTATTTCGGTCCGATCCAATAGTTTCAGTTACATTTACGATACTCCGTAACATCCCTAGTATAAAGCTGGTGCGAAGCGTGGCGGGGCGAAGGTGGACCGGAATGCTCCCGGTGATTAGCCGGTAATTATGTACGGCGACCGGAACGGATGGAATTAACTTAAACACACACGTGTACCCTAAGCTCTCTAATGTTTTGGCGGAAAATTGTTTAAATTGAAATAAAATTATTGGGGTATTTAGCTAATTTAATATTGTAAATTTTATTAAATATTTACCCTTTCTTTGCGAGTGCCTAGAATCTTTTATTTTTATATTAATTAATCAGGGACTTTTACACAAGATGCCGTGTATAAAAGTTAACCTATTAAGTTTACGTACGCAGACTGCGATCAGCGCTGTGATTGGTCAGCTCTAATGAGCCAACCAATCAAAGCGCCGAACGCACTGTCGTCTCGATCTCGTTAAACGTACAGCAAACTTATACTAAGGCCCCAGACAGCAGCTTACAAGCCATCCGTCAAAGAAATAATCTCCATCGAGCGTTCTCTAACAAATAATTAATAAACAATGGCTTCTAATATTCTAAATGAATTCCAAAACATAACATTTTCATTCCATTCCATTAGGTATCTATCTGTTTCTGCATTCCGTTTTACATACAGTTGCCGAAGAATGGACGCGGCCTGAATAAATGAGGAATCATTGGGTTTGGGGGTAGGGGGGTGGAAGTTTAACAATTTATTTGTTCATGCACTCAATGTGGTCTCTTTCATTAAAAGTTGGATTAGCGTGTGTGTGAAACAATTCTGTTGTATTCTATTGTTGGTCGAATTTGAATTTGAGTTTCTAGGAAATAAACAATGTAGGTTTAAATTAAAGCTGTATTGTTGATTAATTATGTTGCTTTGTTTAATAAATTGTACATAAGTAACAAGTACGATTACTTAATTTCATAAATAATATTCACATTAAAATAATATGACTCTTAATTATCAGCTTATAAATGACATTAGACTATCCTTATCCGGAGTTGCCACTACCTAGCGTGTAACCTGGCCTCCGTCTTGAAAAGCAGTAGTAAGAACGGGGTGATTTTGAGTTAGTAAGAATCTGACACTCCCTTTCGCTTCGTCCAAAGCGGGAAGTCTTTGGATGATTATCCTCCCCAAAAAATAAGACAATCCGTCTTTCTTTCTGCATTTTTTCTGTCACAAAACTGTTTTACTGAGTAGAAAGCAATGGGGGTGGTAGGGGTGTCCCTAGAATTAGTTACAGTTTTATAGTAAAAAAAATCTTATTAAAAAAATATTTCATTCATAAACCTACATAGTTATAAAACAAAGGGACTAACGTGGTACATAAAATGACGTAGACACATGCAGACGACCGCCCAAAGCATATTAGTTTAGGACCTTTAAGCTACTATGTAAATATGAACAGTATAATTACTACTCCAGATAGGTACACGCCATTATTATATTTAGTTACTTAGTACATACTCATCATAATAATTAAAGTTGATTAACGCCACGTTGGTCACTTGGACCGCAAAAAGTAAAAAGGTTTTTGTAACAGCCAAGAATTATTGACCTTTTAATTCTATTGACCTCAGACGGTATTTATTTAGCTGAATAAAATAGCTTTCAGCGAATTGAGTACGTAATGTTGAACTCCTTGTTAAGAGCTAAGACCACTTGTAACTTCTAGTATTGCGGTGTTCACGAGTGGCATTGATTGCTTATCATTTAATCTTCCATCTGTTTTTACGCCCAATTCCAGAAAATTCTTCATCCATTTAGACTCAATTTACACTGCCTCCTCCTGAAAAATCATCAAATTAATCCTCCAAGCTTGACTGAAGCTTGTGAAAGTGTCGGACTCTTACGGACCACGCTTTCTAGCAGAAAAAAACCACACTGTTCCAATTCCTGATTCTAATCGGACCGCCGATTACCTGGAAAGACTAGTAGTCACATATACCTATAAGAATAATATAGATGAGGAATAGTGACCCTGAAGAACTCAAAAAAACAATTATTATCTATCTAACGAAATACATCTTGCAGGATTGCTTTCCCCGGTCACCCGTCTGAAGGTGACCTGTGGTTCGAAGATCTGATAAATTGCCATCGCTTCAACCCCAAGAGTGTAAAGAATTTTATTTCAATTTAGGAGTAAAGGGAATTTCGAAATAGATAAGAGACATTCAATGAACTCAACTTACAATGAACTCGGAGTTTCTACGAATCACATCTGTCTCGTCGCATAAAGAGATAGCTTAGCAGTTTATACGCTTGAAAAATTAATAGAAACTTGTGACAGTTATACTTAAATTATTTATAAATACTCAGGGGCGTAGTCAGCACCGTATCTGCTGTATCAATTATACGGGGCCCTGGCTACAAGGCCCCCAAGCCCTGGTACATAAGAAACAAATAAAACCTTCCCAATTATATAGGTATATTATTTCTGATCAGAAATTATAAAAGTCCAAATAATTAATCAATTTCTTCTTTTTTCGCTTAAAGCATGCGTTGAAAAGTTGGCAGCTACTTAAGGAAATTTAACGTCGTTGTAACGGCACTTAAACATGCGCTCAATATGTTATAGCATTCAGTCTTTGAGGCTTGAGAGACAGGAATTGGATTATTTTCCCCCTCAAAAAAAGAGGAAAAATGGGGCCCCCATACAAATTTGTATAGGGGCCCCGCCAAGACACGCTACGTCACTGTAAATACTAAAGATAATATATCAAGTATCACTTTAATCATTCGTAATGAACTTAATTCTAGAAAATGAACATTTAATTATAGAAGAGACGAAGTTTCATTCTAACGTAATGATGCCATCAGCGGGCGTGTCAAAACTTTTGACAGCGCCGTCTAAATACTTCGGAAAGTTGTGGCACAGTGTCGCTAAACATAATTATCGTCAGTAACTTAATTAAATTCATTGGATTTATTTTGAAATTATTTTGTTTTACTGTTTATCAGATAAGCAAAATTATGTTTTAAGAAAGATACTCTTTCTATTTCTTCTTGTTTTTTTATTTATTTTATATTAAAAGTGTGTACATAGGATCATCAAGGACATTGACGTTAGCTCACTGGCTGAGCTACTGACTGCCGTGCAACGTGTAGCGGGTTCAATTCCCACAAAGAGCACCTCTTGGTGTGATCTAACAAATTGTTGTTTCGGGTCATGTGTCTCTGGTATGTTTGTAAACTCACCCATGATACAGGAGAAAATCCTAGTGTGAGGCTATGTTTTCCTAGGGTAAAAAAGGGCAAAAGCGTAATCTATCAAAGTTTATTAGATTCTAAAATAAAATAAAAACATTTTTACAAAAAGACAACAACAGTAATCCGTTGAAACAATTTCGAATAAAACATAATCATAGCCGGCAAACGATTCTGTCCCTAATTGTGAAAGCTACAGGACGTAGAAATATTAAACCTTTTTGTCTGAATATTTCTCTAATTAGACTAATGAAACCGTTTTCCCTAACTAGGGGTCGGAGTTTGAATGTGGGGCACAGCCAGCCTCTGAATCAAAAACTGGGTAAAGACTTCATTTAGTCAAGTTAGGTATATTAGGTGGAAAATCGATAGCGGGTTTAGTTTTAGTGGATAAAGTAAATTAGTAGAACATACATATTTTTACATCTCTTTTTTTTTGAGGGAGAAAAGCTTCCAATGACTTCTCCCGCCTTAGGCGAGGCAAGACGGAGTGTCAGACTCTTACTGACTAAATCTACCCCGTTCCTACTTCTGCTTTTCAAGCCGGAGCCCCGGTAAACACGCTAGGTAGTCCTCGGCTGAAGCATCAGCCCTACTGTGCCCCATCTGCGAACGGTTAACAGATCTATATCTGTCAGAATCAATAAGTTTGTCAATCAGCATAATCATAATAATTTAAATAGATCCCGTGGGATAAAAGGTATCCTGTGTGTTATTCCAGACCATAATCTACATCTGTTCCAAATTTCATCCCGATCCTTTCAGCCGTTTTGAAGTGATTGAGTAACAAACAAACACATAAACTCACAAACTTTCGCATTTATAATATTAGTAATATAATATTATAACGCTGTAACTACTAAAAATAGCAACAAAACAAATTATCTATAGGCACTTTAAAACTATTCTCAAAAACCTAGTCACATTTATCACTAGCGGAATTCATTTATTTCCACTATTGAATCTGTTAGTCACACAATGGCGGGCTGTCTGCTCAATTATACCATAAATAAAGCGGCTGTGGCTTCCATGACGAGGGTACATGGACATGTACGGCCCTCGCACTATTGTATGTGATTGGATGAAAGAGCAGTCAAAGGCAAAATAGTTTTTATTTTTATACTATTGAAGTAGCAAATAAGTTTACAGGCATATACAGACAAAGGTTGAAGGAAATTGGTTTCTTGTATAACTACAGACGTTTGCAAAAACCGAGCTATCGTTAAAGAAGAATCTGACAACACATGAGTAGTGTACTATTGGGAAGATAAAAAAGAGTAGATACAGCCTACTTTACACTAATATTATAAATATGAAAGTTTGTTTATCCGTCAAACACGCTGAAACTACTGAAGAGATTATTTTGAAATTTGGTACACCTCAGGGTTATGAGCTAACTTGGGTGATAAGATACTTTTATCCCTCTGGAAGCCGCTGGCAGAAGCCAATTGTCAATAATTTTTAAAGTAGCTTTGCGATTGGTTGATGTTCACATATAACCCATACCATAAAACCGTAAAATTTTACCTTTTTTGAGGCTCAATACCAATATTTAGTGTTTATCATAGGTTACAACTAAAAACAAGCAAATAAAGAAAATAAACAGAGTTCAACAAACTTCTTTTAAAACTTAACATTATTTTTGCCTTAAATATTCAGAAAAAGAGTAACTTATTTCAGTATAAACTGAATTATTAACTAGTTTAGAAATACCGGCTCAGACTAAAGCCATTAATTCACAACTAACTTGGAATGTAAATATCATTTCATTACAATTCTCCTCTGAAAGGATCAAAGAAGAAAAGACAGTGTTACAACTAAGACTTAAAAGTAATTCTAATGTTTATATTCTGGGAATTCAGTTCTATACTAAAACAGAGAGTTTCGTCTTCGGTCTACGCATTTCATTAGGAAAATGTAGGCAATAAATCAGGCGTATTACGTTTGGACATTCATGAATGTACGGGTAGACCGCTGAGAGCGCACCGCAGACTAAACATCAGCAAATATAAAGTTAAACTTAGATTACTCTATACAACGTTAATGACAAACACAAATTGCCATCAATAAAAAAAACGTTCTAGAATTATAGATAAAAGTTTTGAGACGTCGTAAAAATTGGAATTTTGAAGATTAGAATCAATCAAAATTGGAAGGTTTTTCCATTCTGGCTGGCCACGCATTTGTGATTCCTCTAATGGTATAGAAGTAGTCTTTGCTACTATCAGTATAAAGAATTAGAGTTGCATTCAATGGCACAGTTTATTTTTAGAAAAGCGTTGACCTATTCTAATATTTTCTCATGTATCGTGGGTGCGTTTACAATCATACACATGCACATGACACCCAGACTCGAAACAAAAATTGGATTACACAAAGAGTTGCTCCGTGCAGGAATCCAACCCGCTACATGTTGCACGGCAGCCGGTTGCTCAACCACCGTACCAACCGTGCAGTCAGTCACATTGTATACAAACAAGACTGACTAAAAAAGAAAACATAATGTGATTTTGAAACATGACATTCAATTTATTATTCTTGTAATAAGATAGATTTTGTAAGGATTATAGTTCATTCCCACAGCGTTAAGCACACACGCGATCAAAGAATTTTCTTTCTAAAAGTACAGGCCATTTATAGAAAAAAGTTTGCTAAAATAAAAGTTTTCTTTTCATAAGTCTGAGACTAAATCGTTTAAATAAATGTATTTTGACAGCATGTGTTGTATGTAATTCTTTTTCAGTTATAAGACAGATACAGATATGATTCGATGTGAAGGGTGCCCCTTGCGGAGTTTAATAAAACAAAAGAAGTCTTTTTGCAATCGTCTAGGCGTGGTTGTGATTTTAAAACCTGGCAAAAACAATAACTAATGTGACTTTCTAAATACTTCAAGTGTGTATTCAGTGTGAGAGAGCCATACTTCGAACGACATGAAACAACGCTTGCGTTGTGTGAGTGAAGTTAGCGAAAGACCAATTACCCCCTTCTCAATTTTCCCAATCCCCGATTCCCCAACTACATATTTTGACAAACTTTGCGCTTTCTGGCATAGAAAATTGTAAAATGATGTTTGCTAACTGGTGAAACTGTTTGGTAAAGTCCATTTTCAAAAGAAATAACCAATAGTGGTTTGAGCAGTATTCGTACGTGCTTCGTTTTCAGTTACCTGCTATTACGATTTGAACTTTGTTATTTGTAGATTATTATTAGAGATAGCTATTGTGTAGGTTCTGAAGCAATTGGGTACTAAACGAAAATATTATAAACAATATTATACCAACGTGAATTAAAAATAAACTTCATGGATATTGTATTTTAAAATAATATTGTTGATTATTTAATTATTATGTTATTGGCTTACTCATGTAACGTAGCAGCGCGACAGTCGTCGCATCTCGTCGTGTGTCGCGTACATGACACTCTAGCATGGCTTGAAACTAGTCACGTTCCTTGTCAAACAGTAACGTGAGTAATCCGATAACATAAAAACATATTAAGTATATCTCTCAAAATAATAACATAAATAATTGATATTGTTGCTTCTTTGTTACACCATAAATCTTTTTAATGCAATTTCCAGAATTAAATTTGACCTATTTAAAAACTTAGCAAATCCACCGATTCCGATTCAACTTTGAAACGGTATCAAAAATGTATTTGTATTTTCGTTTGCCCCTGTAACAACCAGTTTACACTAAAGTAAAGTAAAGTAAACAATCTGAAGAGTTGTAAGCCGAAACGATCAGCACGAACAAGTTTTATCTCGGGACGAGCAACCATTACAAGTAATTGAAAGAGTATAGGAAAACTTCCAAACAACCATTTTCCATAATAGCTATCATTTTGTAAAAAAAAAGTTGATACTCAGCTTATTGCCTTCTTGTTTAGTTGTTTGACTGCTAAACGACAGTTGTGTTATGAGTCCCATATGAGTCTATTGCTATTCACCAGATACTACTCCAGAGTTCATGATATTGGGCTCGCTGTCATTGCAGCGGTAAGTCCCCTCTTTGAGGAGTGGCTAGAGAGGCGCCATGGCGTCCTCACCTACCGCCTGACGCAGGTGCTTACCGAACGTGGGAGTTTCGGTGGGTTCCTGTTTTTGATTGGGCGGGAGGAAACGCCCGGGTGTCATCACTGCGAAGACCGCCCGGAGGACATGGTGGAACACACGGTTGCGGTCTGCCCTGCGTGGGCTGAACACCGCCGTGCCCTCAGGGAAGTGAGGCGAGGCGACCTCTCGCGTCCGGCTTTGGTTTAGGCCATGCAGCAGAGCGAGGGGGACTGGGATGCCGTCTCCTCCTTTTGCGAAGCAGTTATAGCTAAGGAGGAGGCGGGACGCGTGAGGGAACGAACTTCCTCACGCCCCAGCCGACGCGAAAGACACTCCGGGCGTCGGGGATCGCGTGACGATCTCCGGCCACCGTAAGTGCGGGTCTGCGGACGGCGAGCAAGGGTAGTTCGCCGCCCGACCAGAACCAGACCCGTGCGTGCGGCGCGTCGCGTTCCGCGCGCGCCTCAAAGAGCCATCAGACGGTTTACCGGGGCTCCGGCTCGACAAGCAGGAGTAGGAACGGGGTGGTTTTTAGTCAGTAAGAGTCTGACACTCCCTCTCGCTTTGCCCTGGCGAGAGAAGTCATTGGATGATTTTCCCCATGAAAAAAAAAGAGTCCATGATATCCGCCGGACCAGAACCATCAGACCACCACAGAAGGGCCCAGTAGGACTGATACCCAATACTGATTCGCAGACGACTTAAACGGGCTACCGTGCCCCGAAGACTAGGAGAATGAACGTGGTTTTTAGTTAGTAGGAGTCTGACAATCTCTTTCTCGCCTCACTCAAGGCGTGAGAAGGGATTGGATGATATTTCTTCATCAAAAAACTACTTACCTACTATTAAAACTACTATGCTATTTCAGAGACGTATTGTTCAGTAGATGCCATAGCGATAATTTGATTGACGGGGCAGTCCGCTTTATCATAATTAGTGAAAAAACGTAGACATAGGTAGTAGATCATATATGCCCAATTGACCACTCCTGTGGGGATTAAAACAAATACATTATAAAAATCATATTAAATTATTTACGCACGAAAAAATATTTAAAATATTATAAATTGTAATAATATGTGTAAGAGAAGAGTAAATTCCATTATTGTTCCCAATTGAACTTCGAGGAAAATAAAGTTTCTGATTTAATTCCGTCACGGAACGGCCGCAAAATGTGGTTGTCAATTCTGACGCTTTATTTTCCATCATGGAAGCGAAATTAAATATTGTTGTGCTTCGATAAATTTATTATGATAAAGATGAGAGAAAATTTAATTGATTGAGTTATATTTACCTATTGGGAAAAATTGAAACTATAAGTTGGTAATTTTAGTGTCTTATCTAATTTAATTAATGTCTTACAAAAGAGTCATTGATTAGATTAATAAAGTTCTAGTTAAAAACATCGTAGAAAAGCTGGCAACATCTTAGATCTTTTAATCGTAAATATTTGTTTATGGTATGGACCGGTAAACGAGCACACAGACGGATTACCTGATGGTAAGCAATCGCCGCCCGAAAACCCGAAACACCAGATGCGTTACAACTGTGCGGCAACACGCGGCGCTTTTTGGGGGTAAGGAATTTAAGGGTCGTTGAGAAATCGGGGATTGGGGAGGGGAGTAACAGGACCTTCGGTAACCTCACTCCCACAACGTAACACAACACAAGCGTTGTGTCCGCCCTTATTTATAATACTAAAGCCTAAAACTACATACTAACTAAACTATAAACGCAACCCCAAATAGTTACATAACTATCTGAAATAAAAAAAAAAACATATCTTGTCTCTCAATGTCTTAATTACAATGACAACAGTGGCTCTCAAATGAAATCATTCGTCAAAATGTCCTCCCGTCTGTTTAAACCGCGCTCATGTGACCATAGCTTACAAACGTTCATAAACAACGTCACTTCTCGTGAATGCTGCTCGTGACACTACAAATACACGTTTGATATTCGTTTGTCTGTTTGTGTGAAGCTTTTGATTGTGTTGTAATTTCGCTTGACAGAGACATTTGTGTTTATTATGATTATCCACAAACTTTACCGTGTTCGGCACTCTGATTGGCTCGTCATCGAACCAACCAATCAGAGAGCTAAACGCGAAGCCAAATCTGAACTTTAAGTCGCGCACGCATTCGCTTAGCTACTTTTATTGTTCGGAACGCATGTTTTTCGGTGTTTTTCCACCAGAGATGTGCTATGTTACGTTGCTGTGGATGCGTTTGGCTTCCACCAATCATATTCATAGGTACACATACTGGTGGAAACGGATTTAACTCAGATATGGTTTTTAAAATATGGAAAGATACCTGCTATAGATGCGTACTATGGATACGTGCGTGCTATGGATGTGCGCTATAGATGGTCGCGAGTGGTGTAGCTATGTGCAGAACATGGCACCTATAGTAGTTACTTTGCGGCAGCACATCTTCATAACACAACTTACTCGCACCGCTACATAGCTTAGTATGAGTGGAATCGGTTACATATTTTCATAGCTTAGCTGTTACCTCTTCGCAGTAGTACATTTCAAAAATTAATTCAAACGCAGTCTTTAAGGTAAGCCTTACGATGATCGTTGTTACGAATCAAATGAAAATTTATACAGAGAATTTCCACCAGAATATAGAAAATTTAACTACATATTGAAACTTTAATTCGTTTATTGTTAACTATCCACCAAAATTACACTACTTTATTTAAAAAACTAAATTAAAAACCCTATGTTCAAGTCTAAAATACTCGTTCCGAAAATAAATTACGTACTTAAAAGATATCCGCTCACCAACTTCTGAAAATAGAGGCTTACATAACAAATTCATGAATTTTAAATCAGAAACCTAACCATCGCTTGAAAACTTGAGCAGCCGGAACGATTTCACAAAATGGCTTTTACGTGGTAATAGTGCGGTTGTACTAGAGTTAATCGAAAGGCTCTCACGCACAACAAAGCCTCCATATAGATTTTTATCTGAATACAATACTGCTTTCATTACGTTAATAGACCTAGTGGCACTTGAATCGATTTAAAAATTCCACTCGCTTTCACTCGATAATCGTTTGTGACTCGATCTATTCCAGTCTAGAGCACTCGATGATACTGTTTTGACATTCAGATTAGGGATCGTGTGCCGCAATCTGTTTGTCTGTACACTTGAGACGAGAACTGTTTAGTTTATGCTTGCGAGCTTTTGAATAGTGTGAGAGCTCTTGTTTGAAGTTGTGGAATATGCTGTGAAGGAGAAATGAATTGATTTTAAACTTGCACAGGGTTGTAACACACTATTGAAACTTGTTTATTACTTTTTTATGGAACACGCTGCGGTAAACGAGCAGACGTATCACCTGATAGTAAGCCATGGACATTTGCGTGCGTTGCCGGCCTTTTGGGGGTTAGGAATTTAAGGGTTGTTGGGGAATCGGGGATTGGGAAGATTGGGAAGAGGGGAATTGGGCCTCCGGTAACCTTACTCACACAACGAAACACAATGCAAGCGTTGTTTCACGTCGGTTTTCGGTGAGGCCGTGGTATCACTCCATATCACAGTTGGCCCATTCGTACCGAAGCTTGGCTCTCCCACACATCATTTAGTTTTTTAAAGAAAATATTAGCTTTCCAAAATCGAGTTACGAGATTGGTTGATATGGAGTCATGCCATAAAAAATAGCAATACCCTCTAAGACCCTGGAATAAAGAATGCAAATATACATAGGAAATAACTGTTAACAATGATATCTTATTCTCTGGGTTGCGGTTGACATCGGTGGGTTGTTCGATATCATAAATCATTCCAAAGGATTGTTTAAAGCCGTGTTCTTATTGAAACGGAGACTTTAAGAGCGGAAAATATCCTCAAAGTTATACTTACTACAGTCTTCTAGGAAGCTAGGAGTAACAAATGCGGTTTTCTTTCCCTAGCCATCAAGTACAGTCCACATATCACCATTAAAAATAGATTTATTGATGTCGAGAGTACTTATTTAAAAAGAACCAATTACTGTTCTTGTTCTTTTACTAACGACCTTAATATAGACAAATCATTAAAATTTTTAGTCTGTAAAATCATCCAATGAATTCTCCCACCTCGGGCGAGAAGGAGTAACTCAGACTCTTATTGACTAAAAACTACCCCGTTCCTACTCCTGTATTTTGAGCCGGAGCCCCGGTAACCCACTAGGCAGTCCGCAGCTCTGGAAATAACACAACTTGAAATACGTATAAAATAGAGCATTATGTTTTATTATTATGTTAAATAACTACTTAACAGATTTAGCTCAGTTTCGGTCGCAACACTTACTTACGAACAAGTTCTAATCGCCGTCTTTTGTCAATAGAAACGCACCCTAAACCCGTATAAACCGCTCAAGGCCATCTAAGAAGAGTCAAGGTCGCAGTCAGATTATAAGATTAGCTCAAAGAGTATATTGTCTCGTGAGGCGAAAATGGAAAGTGCTGACGGAGAAATCTTTGTTTTGTCTTATCTGATTTTCATATTACTTCTTGTTGTCCCATACGTCGTGACCTGAAGGTTTAAAGGGCCTGCTTGTCATGTATGAGGGTGCGAGTTCGAAAGCTTGGAAACCACCGTGACATTTTCCGACTTTCCTAAGATTATTTAGACACCACTGTCACACATAAGGAGAAAGAAAAAATCATGAGGTAATCAGGATTTTATAATTTCTATTCATAAGTTTGAAATGCCCAACGTCTTAAGCAAGCGTGGTGATTAATACAGCATAGCAACATACGACATAAACAAATGATAATAAAATTACAGTAAAAACGCAATCAACTAAAATATGGGTCGGTTTACGTAAAACTAAATAAACAATACCAATATAAAGTTGGTTTTGGTGGAAAAATACGTCGGGTGCATTTCGAGGCCGGTCGGGTGGTCATCACTACGTCAATGCTCAGAAGTAGACATTGATATGCTACGGATATGATGTGTTCCATATGTTAGAGGTTAGGAGTACCCAAATCAATCAGTACAATCGTAATAAGGAGACAGATAGCGGCCGGTCAAGCTACTTAGAAGCCAATTCATTAAGGCAGTATGTTGCGGCAGCGAATGTGCCTTGGAGGATTAATTTGTGATATTCTGATGAAAGAAGAAAAGAGTGTGATATTATATGTAGGGGAAAGTGGGGTAAACGCGAACGCGGGGTAAACCCGAACCTATTAGTTTTAATATGTTAGAAAGATATAGCCGTATATCACTCGCCGGTAACTCAGAGATCACGCCACCACCAGTGCCAGTCAACGACACGGGAGACGCGGACGCACGTACTTTTCAAGGTATGTCAATTTTAATATTTTCAATGTTTTCGATGTAAGTTTTTGATAAATTGAACTTAGTGTAGCTTTATTTCTATTGAGAATAGTTATTTAACCTTTACATAGTGGGAAACTTACATACTAAACCATTCAAATGACAGTGACGCATTTGGTAAAAGTTTTATAACTTAAAATATTTTTTCCATTTTATTTTTTTCGACCCGGTGGGGTAAAGGCGAACGCTGCATGTCGGGTAATCTCGAACGTTCGGCATTACTCCTCTCTCCTTTTTTTGTTAGTTCCCTGTTAATATTTTTCTTTCCAACTAGCCATTGGCAAATAGGGTATAGTGTTTTCCAGTCTATGTTGATTTCTTTGAGGCACTAAATTATGTTGTCGAGTGATTTTGATGATGCTAAACATCAAATAAATTGTTTCAGATGCCCCGTCATAATAAAAGAAAAACTGAAACTAAATACAGTTTAGAGGATCTCAAAAAGGCTATAGTCGATGTTCAAACCAAGAAACTCAGCATTGGCAGAGCAGCAAATACTTGTGTTCCAAAAACTACAATTTACCTTAGTAATGTTAGTACGTGATTACCCCACTTGGTGTTCGGCTTTACCCGACATCAGTTGGGTAAAACCGAACACTAAGGGTTTTGTTTTTCGGTCATTTTGTTATATTTTATTTAAAAAAATAATGATGTTGATTAGTAATACGTTAGCTAGATAAGTAAAGTTTATAATTCAATAATTAAAGAAACTCTGTGATTTGATTCCACTGTTTTATTTATATTTTCCCTTAGGTGTTCGTGTTTCCCCCACTTTCCCCTAATATAAAAAATGTCCACGTTTCTTACTAAGTAAATAAAATCATCACAATTTCTTTTGTTATAATTAATTGCCTTACTAACAGTAGAGATCAAATACGTCTAAGTTAGTCATAACTTTATAACGAAGATTTATTGTTAGTTTTTCTAGTTGTCAACAGTCACTTTTTATTTAGATTTTAGTAAGTACTACCTGTTGCTCGCGACTTTGTCCGCGCTGAATAATGAATTCTAACAAGATTTGGGTTTTTTGATTGTTTCTAAAATATTTAATAAATAAAATTCCAGTCAAAATCAGTCCAGCCATTTCCGACATAAACCGGAACGTACAGACAGACAGACAAACAAAAAAAATGTGATTTGGGTGTAGTTAAGTGTGTAAGCATGTAGTAAAAAGCGGTTATTTCAATATTACAAACAGAAACTCTGATTTTATTTATTAGTATAGACTAGATAAAATTAACATTTGACATTACATTAGTTTATGAATGGAACTTAACGAAAATTGGATATACAGAATATCAAACACGATTCACGAACTAAACTTCAATGAAGTTCACCTCTTATTCATTCCACACATAGCCGTACATATCAAGCTATACAAAACCAGTTTATCATGACCTCGCTTTGTATGAATTTTCCTCACATGCAAAGGTCAAAATCACAGCTAACTTGAGACTTAGTAACTTTATACTGCGTTTTGTAACTTCAGTCCGATAATAATATGTACCTCGGAGTCCTAACTTTGTCGCCAAACTTTCTTCAGCACGTTATCGCATGAGTATTTCAAAGTTTCTTGTGATTTGACGCATTTGGCTTTGAATTATGTAATAAAATAATGGCTGCTTGCTTGTACTGGCTTGCTCGGTTTTGAATACGTGAGAATTTTGTTAAAAACGTTTTATGTGTCTGATTGAAGAGTTTGATAGAGAATCGTAGCACGTCACGCTTTGTAAATTATTGGCATGAAGGTAATAGGCTCTTATTTAGTAGAATCTTGGAGGAACTATAGTTATTTTTATGTACAAAACTAAAGTTATTTTAGTAATTAGTAGCGACTATTTAGGTACCACCCCAAAATAATGAAAACCAACGACATATTATAATATATGTTATTGTATAAGAACTGAAGAGCCATGCTTCGGAACGAATGGGCCAGCTTGAGCGGAGTGTTACCGCGGTCTCTCACAGAAAACCGACGTAAAACATTGCTTGCGTCACGTGTGTTTCGTTGTGTGAGTGAAGTTACTGCCCAATTATCAAATTTTTCTAATCTCCGATTATTCCACAACAAATCTTAAACTGCTAACCCCCAAAAGGCCGGCAACGCACTTGTAACGCCTCTGGTGTTTCGGGTGTCCATGAGCGGTGGGCATTGCTATCAGGTGATCCGTTTACACGTTTATCAGCTTATACCATAAATAAAATGTTACGTTAGACAAAATTTTCCACGTAACCTTGTATATTACGCGATTCTTGGTAAAATATAAGCCGACTACCCGAAGTAGAAAGTAAACATAAAGTCCATTTTTGCCACCAGATCGTATTACAGGCATTTTCAAAGAAAAAGGTTTCACATATTGACAGGCTTTTTCGCACCCTTTCAGGCCGTGAATGTGCTTAATGAGATTTTTCGAAGAACTCTCCATTTCAACTTTTTAAAGGGCTGCCGAAAATATTGGGACGCTTCTTTAATAAGTTTTTTAGATTTATATAAAGTGACTTCATGAATTTTTTTGGTGTTAGGTTTTGTTAAAAAGATACCTACTAAGTTAAAACTCTTTCTTCACCCGTAAAAGTACTCTCAAGAATGATAAAAGATTTTTTTTTGGCATGATGATATGCGGTTGCATAGAGTGGGGACTCTAGGTGCCCATCCAGCGGCTTCAGGGAAGACGGTAGCACAGTGGTCACATGCTGCCGTGCAACTTGCTCAGCCAGGTTCATAGGAGAAGTATACCGTATCCCAAAGGATGTGCCTTAACAGGTGTTGTATTTGTGGGGGCTTCGGAGGAATTCTACTTAGAGGACCCGGTGCCTCTTACAGGTGTAGAAGTTGGCCACCGGGGTGGCTTTAGTGAGGTAAAAATCCTACACTCCCTAGCATTTTATCACCAAAAAGCTAGGCGCCTTTTGAAAATAAGGCATGATGATATACGTATAATTTTATTATTAAATCCACTATATAAACAGCTAACGGACTTTAATACTTATTGGATCTGGCCACTGGATAAACTCAAATAAACTATTTAAAGTATAATTAAAAATATATCTATTAATCTTGTCTTCAGTAAATATTTTTAGATTAAAATATTGAACGTTTTTAAACTAGACTTTTAAGTGATTACTTTGACGTTTAATTTGTTTTAATAAAGCTGGTACTTGCACAAATATTAGTCATGAAATATTAAAACGAGAGATAAAAGTAAAATTTTCATTTCGTTTCTAAATATGATATCGTAATATAAAGAGCAAAGATTTATTACAGTGGAATAGTTTCGGTAGGTTCCTGTTTCGGATTCGGCGGGAGGAAACGCCCGGGTGTCGGCATTGCGTGGATCACCCGGAGGACACGGTGGAGCATACAGTAGCGGTGTGCCCTGCATGGGCTGAGCACCGCCGTGTCCTTAGGGATGTGATCGGCGACGGTGACCTCTCGCGTCCGGCTTTGGTTCAGGCCATGATGCGGAGCGAGAGGGAATGGGACGCCGTCTCCTCCTTTTGCGAAGCAGTCATGCTAGCTAAGGAGGAGGCGGAGCGCGTGAGGGAACGATCCTCTTCACGCCCCAGCCGCCGCAGAAGACACTCCGGGCGTCGGGGATCGCGTGACGATCTCCGGCCACCGTAAGTGCGGGTCTGCGGACGGCGAGCAAGGGTAGCTCGCCGCCCGACCAGAACCAGACCCGTGCGTACGGCGCGTCGCGTTCCGCGCGCGTCTCAAAGAGCCAGACCACCACAGATGGGGCCCAGTAGGGCTGATGCCTGATCCGGAGCTGCGGACAACGTAAAAGGTTACCGGGGCTCCGGCTCAAAGCAGGAGAAGGAACGGGGTGGTTTTTAGTCAGTAAGAGTCTGACACTCCCTCCCGCCTCACCCAAGGCGGGAGAAGTCATTGGATGATTTTCCCCCCTCAAAAAAAAAAAAAAAAATTAAAAAAAAAAAAAAATTACAGTGGAATATTCCTTTGCAGCGTTGATTATTAATTTAAATCGGTTTTATGGATTTTATCTTGTGATATATTTTAAATTAATTAGGTCAAATACGGCTTACTGTAATACGACTGATCTTAATGACTATGAGCTCTAACATCACTTGAAACTTGTCGAGTCTGACACTCCCTCTCGCCTCGCCCAAATCGGGAGAAGTGATTGGATGATTATGCCCCCTCAAAACTATAAAATAAGGTAAAAAAACATTTAAAAATATGCATTCTTATACATATGTTAAAGAATTTAACATTAATCATTTATAGTTCGTTGTTAACGCCAACACAACACTATCATCGACCATCCCCCGTCCCTATGCCGGCGGCCATGACAGCGCGCGAGCAAGCCGCGTCGCTGAGGCCCCGCCAACCGCCACTCCACCATCCAGCGCGCACGCGACCACACGCGCTGTCATAAACCAAACATTTTGTAATAATTGTAGCTAACGTTTTCTTATAATTCTAACTTGTAATCTAATACGTAATTAAACTCATCTTGGATAATCGTAATCAAGAGTTTTAATTATTCAACATAAACATTCGTAGTGTTCATTGAATAATCTTGTCCATAAAGGCGGTATGCCAAATTAATTTAGAATGTCTATATCACTAGTATAGACATAACAATATCCAATATCATTGCTCAACTGAATATAGTCTGGCTATCCATCAAGAGGCTTATACAATTATTATTATAAATGATGTGTCCTCTAACATATGTGTAGGAGACGTTGGACGATATTAGGCTAGAGATCTATTAGAGGTAAATATGTTTGAAGATGTGTAATAAGTCTTGAAATCTATCTTTGAGATATTATTAAAATATGCCAATGATAAATGATTAATTTAAAAGTTGAATGTACCTAGTAAAATGCAATTGTTTTTATTTTATTCCACACTAGCTACTGCCAGCAACTTTGCCCGCGTTCCCGTGGGATTAAAAGTATTATATCATCCAAATCAGCTCATACCCTGTCTGTATACCAAATTTCATCAAAATCCGTTCAGTAGTTTCACCGTGATTGACGGACAAACATCCAAACAAACTTTCACATTTAAAATTTTATTATGATTAACTGTTTTTACATTTTTGTTACTATTTCAGTCGCTCTACTACCACAGATTAACTGACTTTAAAAGCAGTGTTGTCTATACAAAATGCACTAAACTGCTACCTAAAATTTTGTCGTAGCAATTCCAAAGTTGTCCCTAGTACTAATTTCGGAGTACAAGCTTGTATGTGGCCACAAAAGCCTATGTTTCTCTCTTGCCTTGCTACCTTGCTGCAATTACGTTGGTGAACCGACTGCCAATCTTACTAGAGTATCTTTCGTTTGCTTCTAATCGGTTTTGTAGCGTGATAGTGTTTGTGGGTAGAAGTTTGAATTCAGTTGTATAGTTTTTTAGAATATAACATAGCATAGCATGTCGACGGTACTAGGCAATCAGTGGACAGTATATTGGGATATGGTAATAATATGACAGTTAGTTAAAAAGTTTGTACACTTCAGTCAAACCTCAACCACAGTTAGTGGCAGTCAGTGTCACTTCGGGATAGGGATCTCCTCGCTAAATAAGGGTAAAAGTTGTTCTCCACAAAATTTGTATTATAATAATAAGTAATATCTAAGTACATTCAGTTAACTATATTGTTACAAACATACAAAAGCGGGATTTGCTTGACGAAACCAAAAAAAAAAATCCGGATAAAAAAGATTGAAAAGATTTGTGGGTGTCTCAAGGTAATATAATATCTATATACTTCCTATACAATATTCAGAATAACGAGATATATTATGTCTAGAAGCTATAATAATATCCCACATCATATGGGAACGAATAATGCAAATAATAAACTATACGTATTTCAATAATACAAACAATTTGGGAACCATTTTTAATTTAGTAATCTATTAGAAATTTGAATATGACTGCCTCGTTAGTGGAGTGGTCGCAAGTGCAACTGCCGAACAAAAGTGTCGGTTTCGATTACCGGGTTGTGCAAAGGGTTAGGGAAAGTGGGGTTAACGCGAACGCGGGGTAAACCCGAACCCATTAGTTTTAATATGTTAGAAAGATAAAGCCGTATATCACTCCCCGGTAACTCAAAGATCACGCCACCACCAGTGCCAGTCAACGACACGGGAGACGCGGACGCACATGCTTTTCAAGGTATGTCAATTTTAATATTTTCAATGGTTTCGATGTAATTTTTTGATAAATTGAACTTGGTGTAGCTTTATTTCTATTGAGAATGGTTATTTAACCTTTACATAGTGGGAAACTTACATACTAAACCATTCAAATGACAGTGACGCATTTGGTAAAAGTTTTATAACTTAAAATATTTTTGCATTTTATTTTTTTCGACCCGGTGGGGTAAAGGCGATCGCTGCATGTCGGGTAATCTCGAACGTAATTTTGTGTTCCTTGTTCATATTTTTTTTCCAACCAGCCACTGGCAAATAGGGCATAGTGTTTTCCAGTCTATGTTGATTTCATTGTGGCACTAAATTATGTTGTCGGGTGATTTTGACCAATGCTAAACATCAAATAAATTCACGTTTCAGATCGCCTTACAGGTAATTATAAAAGAAACACACTGGGATATTCTCGCTGTAAATACAGTTTAGATTTGGATCTCAAACGCGAAGGCTATACGTCGATGTTCATTTTCAAGAAACTCAGCATTGGCAGAGCAGCAAATACTGTGTGTTCCAAAAACTACAATTTACCTTAGTGAATGTTAGTACGTGATTCATCATTGGTGTATCGGCTTTACCCGACATCAGTTGGGTAAAACCGAACACTAAGGGTTTTGTTTTTCGGTCATTTTGTTATATTTTATTTTAAAAAATAATGATGTTGATTAGTAATACGTTAGCTAGATAAGTAAAGTTTATAATTTAATAATTAAAGAAACTCTGTGATTTGATTCCACTGTTTTATTTATATTTTCCCTTAGGTGTTCGTGTTTCCCCCACTTTCCCCTACTGGACTTTTAGTATTTCGAAAATTTCTTAGTAGTAGCATGGAGTCTGGAATTGTACCCAGTATATGGCAATAGGCTCACCCTATTCTATTTAGGACGTTATAAAGTCCCATGTAAATAAGTAAATAGCATGGGACATTAACACAAATGGTGAAAAGTGGGTGTACATTGTTTAGCGGCATTACGTGCCTTAATGTGCACTTCTGCCTACCTCTTCGGGAATAAAAGAAATGACGTTGCATATTATGACATTTTCTAGTGCAACTTAAACCTGTGGAAACAGAATACCAATAAACAAAAAACTTCACGTTGAATATCGCGTTGCGGGTCAGTATGCAAGCGACACACTGGGATATTCTCGCTGTAAATATTTGATTTGGTTTCAAACGCGAACGCTTACGCGCTGACATTTTCAATAGCCTCACGTTTGGACCCTGTGTGTCCACAGCCTATTTGCAGTGAACGTAATTTTCATCGTTTGTATGGAAAATCTGTTGGCACGTTATATGGTGGTCTGGCCTATAATGGGGGACTTTGATTATGAGTTAGTAGTAATATTATAGTAAAGTTTTAGGCTGCTAAGGTAAGTAGGTTAGATTTTAGCCAATACTAGACCTATGAAAAAGAGAGTAAACCTATTTGGTAAACCTATTTGGTTTGGAAGCAGGAAATATGAACGAGGTGGTTTTAGTCCGTAAGAATCTGGTAGTCTCTCAAGCGTCACGACCTAGCGGGTTACCGGGGCTCCGGCTCGAAAAGCAGGAGTAAGAACGGGGTGGTTTTTAGTCAGTAAGAATCTGACACTCCTTCTTGTCTCGCCCAAGGCGGGAGAAGACATTGGATGAGTGTCCCCCTTCAAAAAAAAAAAGAAGAGAAGGAGACATTCATGATTTTCCATCCTTTAACAAAAGATCCAATAACACTTTACCTAATCCGTATACTTTCTAACATTAATATGGCTATAAAATAAACGCCGAGTTGCAGACTATTATCGGCTGCAAAATAAAGTGCAGAGATGTGAAATAGCTTTCACAGTTATGTGACAGAGTAACTGCAGCTTAGAATTGATGGTCGCTATAAAACTCGCGCTCTCTTCAACATTATTTGTCTGTAATGTGAACTAATGGAGTTTACTTTGTACATTTTTATTAAGTGAAGGGGTGAAGTCATTGTTTGATGTTAGGTTCAATGTTTTTGTTAGTGAAGTAGTCAAAGTGGTAGATGGTGTTAATATTGATTTTTTGGTAGAGCATAAGTTACTTTTTCTTAATTTTATTAAGTTAAGTTTTTTATGGTATAAGTCAGTAAACGACCCGACGAATCACCTGATGGTAAGCAATCGCCATCGCCCATGAACACACGAAATACAAGTGCCTTACCGGTGTTTTGGGGTTAGGAATTTAAGGATTATTGGGGAATCGGAGATTAGTAAAATTACGTAACCTCACGCACAAAATGAAACACAACGCAACCGTTGTTTCACGTCAGTTTTCTGTAAGGCCGTGGTATCACTTCTATCATTCGTGCAAGGCTCTAACACACTTAAAAAGAATTACGTAAGTTTAATTAAATCTTGAATTATGAACACGTTTGGAACTGTGAGAGTGAATAAAAGAAGTTCCCACTTCTTTATCACATCGCAATTCACACCATACATAGTTCTAACCAACCAATCTTAAAGTCAGCAGTAGACATTTTATGGCTGATATATGAATGAGGATGACAACGGTAATAAGTCAATATAAAAAATCTTCTAATTACTATTTATAATCCTTCAAAACACGGATTAGCCAAACACCTCAACCTGAGTAAAATGTCCCCTCACAAAAATTCCAAAAGATCCTTTTTTTTGACGAAATTAATTTAACAACGCGAACAAGTTCAGAGGTCCACGTAGCGATATTAGATTACCTCAAAACATTGAAAGTTTTATGAGTTTTTTCTTTACCTTCGTAACTTTATTATTTCTTGGACAATATTGTGTTAAGAAATTGGATCAAAAATAATTTGCTTTGCAAGGCTGCGGCTTATGTACTATTATTATTATATTGTTTTTATTAAAATGTTATTCTCTTCTTTCTATATTAAGAAAAATACCGGTGAAAATGTATAATGTCTTTCTTGCGTTGTAATATGATTATAAAAGAATATAGGGATGATGACGGAGTATGAAATTTAAAAATCTGTTTCGTCCGTCAGTTAGGTAATGAAAAAAAAATTGACATGTATTTTTTTTATTTTGTCATATAAGATAACAATACTTAGATAAAACGAATCAAAGTATAAAAGTGGGAGAAAATACGTCATTTCTACGTATAAAACGTCCCTAGAAGTGACGTCACGCGATATTTTAAATTGATATATCTTCGAAAGTATTTGTTTCCGTAAGAAAATAAAAAAATACTTGTTTAATCTTCAAGACGGACATTAAAATAAAACTTAGTCATTGTCAATTATGTGCGTAATTCCTTAAACTCCTAACCCCCAAAAGGCCAGCAACGCACTTGTAACGCCTTTGGTGTCTCAAGTGTCCATGGGCGGCGGCTATTGCTTACCATCAGGTGATACGTCTGCTCGTTTATCATAAAAAAACATTAATATGACATAGAATAGGTCCATCATTTAAAATACACTCCAAACCACGTTCATTATGTACTTCCAAATATTCGAATGCAGTGTCGAAAATATTCTCAACTACTATGACAGCTCGAGAATTTCATTTCAGTTCCTGGAACCAACGATGTCAGGCTCCAATGTATGGTAGTGGAATTTTGATCATATCTGTCGAGAGCTGAAGATTATTCAGTTATGGATTGCGAGTCAGGACTTCGGGAGTGAGATATAATATTGATTTTTCAAAGAGATTCCATATAAGTGCATAGTGCATAGCAAGATGTGGGGTGACAGCTAAGTAGAAAACATTTAGAAAATATTTCTTACCACTATTCTTATCCTCCTGTGGGTAACATCGTGGTAACGATGTAGGTATCGTAAGAGTTGACTACTTTTAGTCAACTCTTACGTGTGTCAAACGTATACACATTTGTTAGAAACTGGCAGTAGCGTTATGTTATAATTTTGTTTAGTTACTTTTTTTATTTATTTTTTTAATTTCATAGGTAAACGAAATAGAACACGCACAATACATATTATTATGTTACTTGAGCATATTTTTTTAAATAACGTTGCCCCGCAATAGTACTTTTTCCTGTGTCGTGGGTGCGTTTACAAACATACACTTTTACATACACATGACCAGAGATTAATAAAAGCAATTTGTGTATCCCACAAAGAGTTGCTCCGTGCAGGAATCGAATGTGCTACACGTTGCACAAAAGCCACCACGTCAACCGTGCAGTTGTAAGCCTCCTCTTACGTAAAATATAGAAATAGCATTTTTTCTATTGTTGTTCTCAGATCACAATCGCAATCGACAATCCGAAACACGAATCTTTTTTGTTCTGTTTACGGAACTTTCGTCTTTATCTTTTCCGTAGTCTTAGTAAGAAGAAATACAAGTAAACAGGATTTGTCGATACCGTTCACGAATGTATTTCTAATGGAAAGATAGATAAGACTAGTTTTTGTATAAAAAATCGACGCTTTATGTAACATTTCAGTAAGTTTTTTTGTTTATTTAACTGTGACTGTTGTTTGTTTATCATTATTAAATCTACATAATGTAAAACTTATTACGATACTATTGAAAGTTACAAGTTAATTAAGTGTAATAAATATTGAGAGCTAACTGCCGTACATAGAAACATTTAATGATTACACTATTCCTTAGTAATGATTTTGTTCTGAAAACAATGGCTAAGGATTGGGTTTCATCATCATCTTCAGCCGGAAGACGTCCACAGTTGAACAAAGGCCTTCCCCTTAGTCTTCCACGTAAAACGACAAGCCGACAAGACAATAGATTGGGTTTAGTAACCATGAAATTATTCTCAGAATGGCGATTGGAATGTTTACTTTGTTTCCACAAAACATTATTTTTACGCTTGAATTTTAACAAGGAGTAAGTGAAATAAGTAACATTATTGACTGATGAATACGAACTATTAACATATTAAATTAACTAAAGCTAACAGTTTACTCACGTAAATATAGGTATACTTATAAAAGCTCTACTAGTTTCGAGACACAGAGGGGCTCTTCCTCATGGGCTGTTAGGACGCGACGACGTCGCGCAGCCTACTGAAACTAGTAGAGCAATTAATATTTATAAGTAATTTAATATGTCTCACGATAGTTATTATAAAAATATTACTATATTGCCATACACTAGCTAAGTTTCTTATTCAGCTGTCACGTTTACGACAACTAGTTCAGCAAGAAAATCTTTAAGAAACTTAACAAAATAAACTGAAAACTTAACATAAACGGAACACGACTGTTTGGACGATTTTCAGCAACACTAACCACAGTTAAAGAAGTTTTATTTTCACTGAAGTTTTGTTCAGGACGTAGTTTCAGTAAGAGTTTGGAGTTTGTTAATAGTACGAGCGGATTTTCAGTACGATTGCATACGTTTCAGGCTGTTTATGTGACACTGAAATGTTTTCAGTACTGTTGAGAATTGGTCTATTTTAACACGTGTAGGTAGAATGAAAGAGAGGAATCCATGACTGTTTTTAAATTTTTGTATTTAAAAATTCATAGTTGTCTGGATGTGTCTAGTTCCAAATATATTCAATCAGAATGTGGAATGAACTCTCTGCATAGGTTTTCCAGTATGGAGTACATGGCTATAATATGGAGTACTTCAAGAAGGGAGTAAATACGTTTCTTAAGAGTCAGTAAATCGCATGTAATGCCCCAAGTGTTGCAAGCATTCATAGACCACGATAACCACTTACCATCAGGTGAGCCGTTGGCAGTGCTTTCTCGATCGTGGTATAAAAAAAAGTTGTACCGCTTTGAATCTAATGTAAGGTAATCATAAGACACATCATAAAATATATAGGACGCACCTTTTCATTTCATATTTTGTTAACATAATTAATTTACTCAAGGTTACACAAAAATATGCCAGAAATATACAAAACAATGTATTGCATTGTTTTTGAAAAAGAACAAAGAGGTAGCTTGAGGCCTAAACAAATTCGTTTTGTTCCGCAGTTTGATTCCATGGCTTCTGTTACCCCACTGTGGCTCAATAAAGGGCTAGTAAAGGGAATTCTCATGGGATTCACGTCTGTTGGTTAACTTCAATAGGAGAGTTCGCAAAGATAAATATTTGTTAGAAAACATATATGGTATTGAAGGGTATTTAGTTGAAACGATGCCGTCGGATTAGTGAATATGTGTAGTGCTATTTTGTGTAAATTAATTGAAACAGTAACTATGTGTGGGAAAGACAGGCTTCGGCACGAAAGTTTGTTAGTATGGATGTTTGTTGCTCTTTCATGAAAGAACTACTGAAGGGATCGGGATAAAATTTTAAATAGGCTACTTTTTATCTCTACTTCGGCTACTTACAAGCTTATTAAAATCGTATAGTATAAACAATTGCTTATGTATTATTTAAACTTACTTTTAAAAGTATTTCTCTAATGAACTGTAAATTAAATCCTTTTAGAAATTCGTAGAGAGAGAACTATACGAAAGACGAGTAAAAGGCTTCAATTAAAAACTTAAACCCCTTAATACTTAATAGAAAACAGAGGTCTAGAAGTTCACAAACTCATTTAAAGGACTTCAAGTAACTTTGGAGTGTTTATAATAATTTAAAAGAAAACTTTTCGAACATTAATTTGTGTTGAGACCAAAATAGCTCTTTAAGTAAGGGTTATGATAGGTCATACTGGTTTTCTGAATTAGTTTTACTCATTAATCTTTCACTCAAAACTTTTACAAGTTTTCTTCGATTCGGGCTGGTTAGTGCTGAAAATTAGCGTGGCTCGAGTCATCGTGGCCGGGGCACGGTATTTTAGCTGAGTACTGGCCTTTTTGCGTCGTAATATTAACAATTATTTATTGTTTCTTTTTTTTTTCTTTGATTTCACCATCGTTCTCAGTTTGTTCCTCTAAGCAATTCTGTTTAATTTCTTTTTGCTTGATGATAAAATAAAACACATAATATGGCTTACCATTAGTATGAGTTTTTCGTTTAAAGTAATCGAAACAGGAACGCGTTCTATGCTCTGATTGGCCGGTTCGAATAACCAACCAATTAGAGCACTTTCGCATGATCAGCTGTTAGCAGCTAAAGTTTCAAAATTCCTACCTAGTTACTAGTCTTCCGATAACATGACCACGGGCGCCTCGCCTCGCGAAATTTTATTGTTTTATTTAGTATTGTGATAAAAATTAAATTAGTGAGTATACAAAAAAAGTTTCTTTGGGAAAGTTGTTTGCAATTATGAGTACAATCACGTGTTTAAATATCGTTCACTAATTACCAGTCACTCTATATACCTATATTATTAAATTTGTACAGGCTAGGCTTCGTTTTAATTCATTAATCATAGTTGAATTCCTGGTAACTGTTTGTATTAGTTGCGAATCACATATTAGTTAGTGCTGGGTTCAATTAATTGCATAGATTCCAATAACGATATTATTTAGCAAATAATTAATACTGACGATTGATGTTTGATTTGTAAGTAATTGAATATGGATTTTAATGCAATGGTAATTCCTGGAGCTGCGTTACCGGGGCTTCGGCTGGAAGTGCAGGAGTAGGAACCGCCCGACCAGAACCAGACCCGTGCATGCAGCGCGTCGTGTTCCGCGCGCACCTCAAAGAGCCATCAGACCACCACAGATGGGGCCCAGTAGGGTTGATGCCTGATCCGGAGCAGTGGACTGCCTAGCGGGTTACCGGGGCTCCAGCTCGAAAAGCAGGAGTAGGAACGAAGTGGTTTTTAGTCAGTAAGAGTCCGACTCTCGCCTCGCTCAAGGCGGGAGAAGCTATTGGATGAATTTCCTACCTCAAAAAAAATACAATACTAATTATGTTTGTTTTAGTGAACAAAGGTGTTGTAACAATAGTGTTATTAAAGTAGGTATGTATTAATTAATTCAGAGTTATATTAAACCTGTACTAATAATGTGCAAACTAATATATTCTCATATACTGACCACAATTCCAAGTTAATTAATTAATAATAATTATCTCCTCATTACATAGTTACATTATTTTGAATAACATCTTCACACGTTTTATCCCCGAAGGGGTAGGCAGAGTGCTTAGTGGCTCCTAATTTTCAGTATTTGTGTTTTAATAAGTCCCATGCAATAGGAGAGTGAAAATAAACACAACAAAATAAATCAAAACAGACTAAAAATAATTGAAATCAAAATGAGTACGGTATCTAAACAGACCGAAGATCTGCTTGTTCAGTTCCGCGATTAATTATCTGTGGCAAAAACTTTAGCACAGAGTATAAATTTAATTGAAGCTTCGTCGGGGTAGCTGCTTGTGAACTAGAGTGTTTGTTAGTAAACTCACAAAGGGATGGTACTTGCCTACATAGTGATGGTTAATTGTTGCTTTGTTTATGTAATTAGTTCGTGTGTCATTAGTATTACTTTTAAGTCTAGACTCGGAAGTTCTTTGGCTGATAAATAATTACTAAGAAGACTTAAGTTGATTATTACTAACGGAAATTACAATAACAAAGATGGATTGCAAAGGAACGCGTACCTTAGGGTGCTTTTCTATCAGAGATGTGCTATGTAGTTATGCTGCGAAGATGTAATAGCTACGTTGTGAAACTATGTGATCGTTTCCACTAATAATAAGCTATGTAGCAGTATGCACGAGGAAGATGCAGCTCGAGTTTGTGATGTATCGATAGTAGGGAAACTATCCATAGCATGCATATTTCCATTTAAAACATAATATCTTAGTTGAACCTGTTTTCAGCACTGCTAAGCTATGTGTACCAATGAATATGATTGGTGGAAGGAACGCATCCCGCATCGCATCACGTCCCTGGTGGAAAAGAACCCTTATAAAGAAACTGAACAACACCAATATTGATGAAGTAACTATGATGGAGGCATTGTGGAAGGGTAATTATCAGAATTGTTATGTTTTTTCTATATTTAATTTTATTTAAAATGATTATTTATTTCACAATGATAACAAACTTATTATAACATCGGATGGCAATGTTTAATAATTGAACTGTGCAACATCTCAATGTACCTATCTTTATATATATAATTCTTCTGTACGTGTGTATGTCACTGAACTCCTCTTAAACGACTAGACGGATTTTGATGAAACTTTTTGTGTGTGTTCAAGGGGATCTGAGAATGGTTTAGATTCACAATTTTGTCTGCTGGACAATGTTTTTTTAATTAATTTTTAATTTATTAGTAGTTGTTGATTTTGGAATGTTTTACATCGGATCCGACGGACGGCGCTACCATCGCAGTGTCAAATATTAATGACGTTAGATATTGTCATAACATTTGAATAATAATTTTCATCAAAAAGGTCCAGAATGTTTTAGCTTATTAAAAAAAGAATAAAATTTTCAAATTAACGTATAGACAGGACAACGTCTGTCGGGTCCGCTAGTATAGTATATAGCATTAATTTTATCATTATTATGAATGAAGAATACAGCAAATAACCTCACTATGAATATTCATTGTAATCCTAACAAAAACAATAAAAATATCAAACTCCTGTGTTTACAGGCAAACATAATACATTAACCCCTAAAAAATGATAACCCCTCAATATATAGGCTCCAACATTTTTTAAGTCAATAAAATATTGTTACAGGGCTCAATTCCATCAATACTTGTCGACGTCTATGCGACAAATTTATTTTAACGTGAAAAGCCCGCGTCACGGTACATTGAAAAAACAGTGGATAATGTATGTCATCCGGCCTCAACGCGACACCTCGCAACATGTTTATTTTCGAGATAATTCATCGGATTTTCATTTCAATCTATACTAATATTATAAAGCTGAAGAGTTTGTTTGTTTGATTGTTTGTTTGTTTGAACGCACTAATATCCGGAACTACTGGTCCTATTTGAATAATTATTTTTTGTGTTGGGTAGTGCATTTATTGAGAAAGGCTATAGGCTATAAAACTTTGAAATAATTTCATGATTTACTGAGCCGGAGCTGCGGACTACATAGCGGGTTTACCGGGGCTCCGGTTCGAAAAGCAGGAATAGGAACGGGGTGGTTTTTAGTCAGTAAGAGTCTGACACTCCCTCTCGCCTCGCCCAAGGCGAGAGAAGTCATTGGATGATTTTCCACCCTCAAAAAAAAATATACATTGAAAAAACAGTGGATAATGTATGTCATCCGCCCTCAACGCGACACCTCGCAACATGTTTATTTTCGAGATAATTCGTCGGATTTTCATTTCAATTTCAAATAATTTCACGATTTACTGAGAAAATCTGTGAACGGTGTGATTGCGGGGGGATCGGGACAGCTCATTGTGGTCTGTAGGGTAATTGTGGTTGATGTTCTTAGAAGATAAATTATGCTGAGGTTTTATTCAAGCTGTTAATTTTATTGTTGGTAAACATTTCTGTTGAATAAAGTATTACCGAATTTTATTCTGTATTGTAAACATTTTTCCAGTGATTTTAAAGTTATAAGCATAAGTACCTACTTACCTATGTAGGTATTTTGTGTTGAACAAAATGTATACCTCTTACAGCTAGGTCTATTAGGCTAAAATCTACCTAAATACGAATAATTAAGATCCCTAAATTAAAAATAGGATCTCCTATTATTAGATCTGCATCTTTTCAATAAAACGAATGCAATAAAGAATTTGAATTTAACTATTCTCTTTATCTGTAAATCAACTCAAAACGAAAATAAACTTCAAACATCAATTATAAACACATCAACAGTCGTAAACAATCGACAATCACTCAGTAATTTCTAGTAAAGTCTATATATAATAATTCAATAGAAATATAACTTGATTCCTATCGAACTGGCACTATTGTTATAGCATCAATAGCAGTAGAAATGTTCCTCTATTTAGTTGGATGTCGGTCATAGAAACACAATCGCTAGGGAACGAGCTTCATGATACTATAAGCACCTTCGTTTTATTACTCGTGGCTACTCACAACCGTATGAGATATAAAAGCGTGATTTTTGCTCTCAAAGCGGTCCACTACGTGTTGAATGTGAGGCTCAAATCAAATAAAAAAAAGAGCGTAGGTTCTCCTTTTTAACCCAGCGGCAAAAATGTTCCATAAAAAAATGTACAATTTTAATACATTAATATGTCTCAACTAATAAAATAATAGGCTCTGTTATGTAATGGTTACTAATTATTTGCAATTTGTTTATGTATTTTTTGGTTCATACCTCGGTAAATATTGTAATCTATTTTCATATTCTTTGGAAACACATAACATTATCAATTTTAATGCCTTGCAACTTAGTAAGCGCATTTTCGATTGAAGCGCCCTCTATGGATGTCGAATTCTAATGTATAGTTATTTAGAAAATAATTCTTCAGTTTTGACATGTTTTTTCTTTGTTTCGTAATTATTTTGCATAATTGAATACTTGAGATAGCGTGTAAGATGCTTGTCTCGAGCTCTAAGTTCGTAATTAATGCAGAGCATTTTCGTTGATGTTACTTGCAGACGCTACGTCATCTCACTAAGCCTTGCAAGCGTGTTCTCCATTACTGGAGAGATGAAATGTGACGTGTGAATGTGGAATTGTTTGATAGTTTTAACATCCAATTTATTTAAACTTATGTACATCTTTAATTAACAGCCAATGTCCACATTTGGACTATTGCTCACTCTACATAAAGACGCTTTACTACAAAATCCACGCGTGGCAGGCAAGATCAAGATAATAGTTTTAAAAGATTCAGGTTTATCATAGAGTGATGCTGCACGGTATCTATCAAATGTATTGTGTTGTCTCTTAGTGGACTTTTGAAGGTAAGCGTCAACAGAGCCGCATCGCACGCATCGGATGGATCGCATGTAACGGATTTTAGATTTTCTTGCATGAAAACCCACACGACAGCGTCCATTGATCCGCAACGTAAGGACCGCTCATCGGCAATGCCTACATGCGATGCGTACCTATCATGTCATACGTACCATGCGATTTGCCATTTGCCGATGCCAAATATCCGAGTAAAAGTCGTATCGGCAATCCGACTGCTAATACTAGCGTCGGTAATCCGATCGCTGTCATTACAGTGGACGCAGTCTGAAAAATTCATGCGGTGCGATGCGGTCTGTGGACCTTTAAACTCCACCAGGAAGCGTAGGAAAGATGATACATATATGCCTAGATGGCTTACATAGCATCTAATTGATCATTAAGCCCACGAGACTGAACTCGGAACTCATACTAAGTTTATTATAAGTTAAGAGTTAAGGACATAACACACTCAACGAGCACCGCTCCAACCCAACAATATACTTGTCATTTAAATTTGAACTTTAAAGCGTATATCGTATGATATATTTTATAATGTCAATACAAAAAAGCTGACGGTGGGTGGCCAGCGCGAGGCCATGTGCTTACTGCTCGCTGACAGCGAGCAAAGCGTATGATGTCATCAGTACGCATTGCATGTAGGTATTGCCGATGATGCGGTCCATATGATGCGGATTAGTGGACGCAGTTGTATGAGTTTCTATACTAGACAAACTAAAATCCGTTGCGTGCGATGCGTACGAAACCGCGCCGTGCCGGAGCGAAGCCGGAGCCGTGCTTGTTATGTGTGTTCTAACCTTTAGGCTTCACGGCTGATATTACACAGTTAACGTAAAGTTTTTAAACGATTTAGTAACATATGTAGCTAACTGGCGAAAAGTTTGTGTACTGTAACGTTCCTACAAAACTTGAGGTTTAGTTGCTTGTGTCGAAGTTTGTCGATTTTCTCAGTAATGGCTCTAGTCTGCTTACAGTGTGAAATTGAGCTTGATGGAGTGTCATAACCGCTTTGTAAAGGATTTTTTATAATCTGGGAATACTGTACCTAGAATAATAAGGCAGATGAAGCAACTGCTGTAATACAAATAATTCAAACTAGATGACAATCAATATCTTTGCTGAAATCTATTGTTAGAATGAATTTCGGTAGTATTAAATATCCTTGAGTCTAGGGTAGTGTCTAGGGCCTAGACAGACGGATAACTTCCTGATTCTAAGCACTGCAAGTCTGACAGTAAATCAAAGTCTTATTACTCGTGGTTAGGTAATGATTGCACCAGAGATTTCATGCTGAAATTTAATTAACACCGTGACTGATGGTTGCTTTTTATCACTGTTTTTAAAAAGTAATCCCTTAAAGTAAATCTTATGTCCCTTTTTATTTATCATATGATTAGAATATTCCTTACAGTTTTAGATTTAAAAAGTTGTACACCAATTAAAACTCATGTAGTTCCACCAGAGATGTGTTATGCTACGTTGCTAAAGATGCGTTTGGCTTTCAGATGCGTTTGGCTCTCACAAATCATATTCATTGGTGGAAACGAACTTAGCTAAGTTATGTTTTTTATAAAGAAAGATGCGTACTTTGGATGGCCTCGCTTCTATCGATATATCGCATACACGAGCTGTGCATCTTCCTCGCACGGCTACATAGCACATCTCTGTTGGAAAAGCACCCTAAGCCTCCCTTAGACCAGTACTAATTCATTTCTCCAGTCATCCTACATTTTACGAGTGGCCGCAACTTGTAGACAATTAGGCGAGCCGGAAATTAAACACAAGCTCGCCCGCACACAGGGACCGCGTTTATTCATTTACGTACTGCGGATGTTTATACAGACATACACACAGATGAATCTTCCATGAATTTGGGATACTGACCGTTTTATGTAATTTTCGGACTATTAGTAAAGTAATTATTTTATTGGATGAAAGATGGGTAACAATTCCAAATAGCGGTATTATTAAATGTGTAGTTATCTACTTATATCTACTATATTTTTATGAGATAATACGGTAATTTGTCAAATTACCCCATTTTTTTGAACATCGAAATGGATTTATATTACACTTGATGATTCATAATATAACTATCAGGAGATTTACTAATGTTTTAATCCATTGAAAATACTTTGGCAATTGATTACTATGGGGCCCAACCGACTATTTTGGCAGAATCGATTTTAACCTTAGTCACTTAACTCATTAATTATACAGCCTACCCAATTAGTAGTAAAATAAATCCATGCATATTTTAATGAAAGTGATATGCATCGTTTAAATAAACAAAGAACATTTAATATGTGGTTTCGGCATTACCAACACATACATGTAATCCGTGTTTAAACATGTGCTCACGAATAAAAACGCTTCATTAACGTAATGATGAAACTTGAAGGGGATATATGGTACACGATAACACGATACATTTGGGAGAGCCATGCTTCGGCACGAATGGGCTGGCTCGACCGGAGTGATACCACGGTCTCACAGAAAACCGACGTGAAACAACGCTTGCGTTGTGTGAGTGAGGTTACCGGAGGTCGCAATCCCCGATTCCCCAACAACTATTAAATTCCTAACTCCCAAAAGGCCGGCAACGCACTTGTAATGCCACTGATGTTTTGGGTGTCCATGGGCGGCGGCGATTGCTTACCATCAGGTGATCCGTCTGCTCGTTTAGTAGCTTATGCTATAAAAAAACACGATATTAATGTTTTGTATATTTTTTGTAAATAAATATTAATGATATTTACATGCCATCAAAACATGTTGTGTATTTTTCATTAATTTTGTTTATTTAGGAAATTATCATGAATTTTGTAAAAATAACTGAACAGTGTGTTAGATTCAATAAATGAAAAGCTGATAGTGATGAGAGTAGAATAGCCTTAATACATATCTAGAGTAGATATTTAAACAGTTACCTGGATTATACTCTTCCTGTAATCACACCTCATATACGTAGTAATAAGTAATCAATAAGTGGCTACTGCTGAGCAAAGACCACCGCGCTTGCTCAATGTGAGTTGGCGATTTCAAACTTATAATTAGCAATTATAAGCTCTGATTTCCATAGGATATTTTCCTTCACCGTTTATCTAAGGTGTCTCTAAATAATCTTAGAATGTACATATAACTCGGAAAAAGTTACATTAGAATTTCCGTTGGTAGTGAACTCGCACCCTCGTGTATGAGAAGCGGGCGTCTTAAACATCCAGGCTACAAGAATTAACAAATTCAATTAAAAATTGAATTGATTACATTTTTAAGAGTCCAAAGACACTAAGAGTTACGCTACGCGAGCGAGTGCAAGTCTTTCATAAATAGTACCTATTCATCAAACCACCCGAGGTAACAAATGAACAACCCATGTAACTTAGACCGCAGAACCTTAACAAACGTACTATAACTAGATAAACTTACAAACTAGGTAATCTCATTCCCGTACAGTGTAAGCACGTAATACATCGGACGTTCATTCCGGAGCCAAGTTATCAAATATGTATGAAACATTTCAACTTAGTTTGGACTCTGGTCAAGTTCTGTTGGCTATCTTGTGTCTACAGGAGCTGGTGATGAGTTGAAGTTGTGTTCTTCAGTAATGCTGCACGTTTATTTATGAAGGTGCTGTGCAGTTGGCGGTTGGGTATAAAAAGAGAGGTAAAAAATGTAGTTTGTTAGGTTTGAATACAACACGTTTCATCAAGAGGATCAGTAGGTGGAATTTGAGACAAATTTTTAAAGAGGTTTATTTAGCTTGACCTGTTTGTTCGAGTCAAATTTAATAATTGGCATTTAATCCCCTTTCCTAATGTCTGATCGATCTGATATTTGGTACACACTCCTAATCTTGATGACCATACAATATGAGCTTATTAAAACTGTATAACAGATAACATTATCTTTTGTATTACTTGTTGTTATTTGTGTCTTATGAATAGTATTTGATGTAATTTTTTTGGATTTTGTTTTAAGCCATAAAAAGATTAAACTTTGTTACAATAAGAGGATGTACCCAGCAATGCGATGACACTGAGTGTGGAGTAAGTAGATTTAAGAAGACGTAACATTACAAATTCCCAGAAGAATGTTATTTTAATGCTATTCACACCATGACACGCAAAAGAACTACCACAAATATAAAAGTACTTAAAATATTCTTATAATACGCACCCTTAACCCTACATAAGTTTATTACCATCATTGTGTCAAGTCTACTTGGACGTTAGGCATATTTGTAAAGATTATACCCCATCCCTTTGGGAAGTATACGGTAACAACAATCTTAAGGATTAAGGCCTCGTGTCCCGAATATTCATCTTATAAGAAATATTGCCATGTCTTAGTAAAACCATTTAAGATACAAAACTTTGTATGTTACAGTGATCAATGATATTTTCCTAACTAGTTTTTGATAGTTGAATTTGACGTTTAAAGATGGAGTTATGAGAATTGATTCGAGCTGCGGGAGCGGCCGAGTTGACAACTCCTGAAGTTGCTTCGTGAAGGAGCCAAACATAATATATCGAGTGTGATTTGTCCGTCAGTCTGTCAGTATTTTTAACTTCATAGATATAGTGATTTAATTCATTCTTGACGAAAACGATTTCATGAATAAGTAACTATTTAATGAGTTCCTGAGCACTTTAACGTTTTTAAATCTCTGTTGCTTTATTGAAACTTTACTGAACTGATTCAATTGAACGAAAGAACCAACTTCATTTTCTTCGAAGCAAATCAGGCAACAGAACTTATTTTAAAGAACATTCAACAAATTGTAATTAGATTCCGAAGATTCAAATTGTTTTGGTGCAACAATTACCGATATAAAACGACGTTTTAAAATGATGTACTATAAAGAGGTTACTTGCACTACATAGGATGAAACAAAGTCGCTTTCTCTGTCCCTATGTCCTTTTGTATACTTAAATCTTTAAAACTACGCAACGGATTTTGATGCGGTTTTTTAATAGATAGAGTGATTCAAGAGGAATGTTTATATGTATAATACATGCATAATATATCACTATTCACCATGTAAAGCTGGGGCGGGTCGTTAATATTAGATAAACAGAGAAAATAGACAAAAAATCTATCGATTTTCCGAAAATTCTTTTAGTAACACGGAGTTCCCGCGCGTTTCTCAAAAAGCCACCAGACCACCACAATCGGGGCCTAGTACGACTGATACCTGAGCTGCGGACTACCTAGCGGGTTTACTGGGGCTCCGGCTCGAGAAACAGGAGTAGGAACGGGGTGGTTTTAGTAAGTAAGTGTTTAACACTCCCTTTCGCCTCGCCCCAGGTGGGAGAAGTAATGACTTCTCCCACGTGGGGAAAAACATCTAATGAGGTGTTTTTCACCATTACAAAAAAAAGTGGCTCGGAGTATCGTATAATACCTAGACTCGATTTCAGAGTATAAAAAGAAATGACTTTATGTTCATTCGCTAACCAACACAAGTTACAATTCACATCCTTATCCAAAATTAGTAGATTCGAACATTCAATAAGATTTACTACGAAATGAAAATAACATACTTTCATATGAGTAAGTCGTTGTAGGAAACTCCAAGTTAATTTAGTTAAAGTTTACAAGTTAGAAGTTGACGGTAACTAGATGTTTTAACCGTTACAAGTAAGTTTAGTTGCTATGTGAGCATTCTTTATTACCGTTTCTAAGAAATTGTTAACGAGACTATATTTGTTCTGTATGTATACTCGTACGTATTGAATTTATTTCACTTTGATTCTGATATCGTGGGAATGTACCTAATATTGAGTTTCTTGAAATTCTTTTTTTGGGTAATGTCTACTGTGGAACTAAATTAAATTAAAAATAATACGCTTCAACCAAGTGAACTCGAACGTCGACGCAAGTTTGACTACTCGAAACGTTTCGAGTCTCGTTGGGACTCTTATTTATATTCAGTATAAGTCCAAACTGTAAGTTGAAAATAGACTTTTGAAATCGAATGAAATAAAATTAAACACAATGTGAACGTATGTTATTTTATCAACTAAAACTAAATCTAACTAAATTTTAATTAAAACTGTTCTAACAGCTATAATGTCCAATAGACAAACACAATAAACGCTGTACCGTTGATATACTATCATCGGAAAACTATAAAATAAATCCACTGACGTAATATGTGGTTAGTTCTATAAACAACGTGTGATTACAATAGGGTAGAAGACTTTTTTTATTTTTATGTCTGGTTTGTAGATTATTTTAAAACATTAGACACGTATTTTTTAATTTCTTATGGAAATATATACCGTAAAACATGGCAACTTTACCATATTTTAGAACAAAACCCGAAATATATTTTTAACCATAAGACGCATAGAAACCAAAACTATATATTTAGAATTGTAGTCTATCTGGCTCACTTTACCGTAATCGTCATTAAATACAAACACTTATTTTAGCCGTAGTAAAGAAAAAACAACATGGGTAAAGATACCAAATTTTTGGCAACTTTACCTACGCGCCGTATTCATCGTGTATTGCATATTAAAGAGTTGTTGAGGTACAGAGGGCTTCATCTAGGACCTCTTCGTATTATAATGCAAACAATATGAGGAAATATATAAAGATAACGGCTACACAGACATTAGGGAAAGTTGCCACGGGTTTCATCGTAATTTACATACAAATAATTTGTTACGCTCGGGGTTGTCAAAAAAGGAGGAACTTTTTTATGACATGTATATTTAAAAAAAAATTAATAAACCTTAAACCTAAAGTAAAAAAACGCACAAATTTCTAACATAAATATTATTCCCTTTTAAACTAAATTAAGTTCTAAAATTTTAAGTATTTATGTTTAAAATTGTAAAAAAGGCTACAAAATAATGTTTAATCCTTGACTTTTTAATTTTATGGTTCACTATCTCCATAGCTAATTATAACATCACTTCCGTATAATTTTTATAGTGTCTAGCTCCGAGTTTTCTGCGGTTTTGTTTCATGGGAGCCATTTTGGCTGTAAAACAAAAGGTATTATTAAATGCATTATATCTTATCATCCAGGATATTCACTATTATGCTGTGAAATTTAGGTATTCGAAAATGGTTACATACACACAAACAAGAAAAAAACATTTATTGCCAACCCTAACTGTAGGTAAAGTTGCCACAAAGCAGGCCGTGGCAACTTTACCTAACCTGTGTCAACATTACCGAAGCGATTATTTATCAATAAATTAAAGAAAAAGCAATTGCTGACATTACAACAGTAATCCCAACTATAATATACATACAAGATCAAAATTTCACTCACCTGTGACAAATAGTTAAGGCTCTGTAAGCACAATTTAGGAACAACTAACTTTTAGCTCATTTTCACGCATACATTGTGACGGCCATTACTGGCATAATAGCAGTCTTACGTCTACGCAAAATATAGTAAATATTTCCTTTTAATGTCTAAAAAATACTTCTATTACAAAACTGAATTCTAGTGGCTAGATTTTTAGATAAATGAGTTTATACCGAATACCTATAGTATGGTAAAGTTGCCAAGGGCCCGGTAAAGTTGCCATAGTTTACCGGTACTTTCGAAGATACACTGCTTTGAAATATTGCGTAACATCACTTCTAGGTACATTTTATACGTAGACATTACGTACATATTTGCTCCCACTCCTAAACTAAGTATTGTTATCTTAGATGACAAAATACGTATCTCATATTTAACGACTGTCGACGATTTCCTATTGTATTACTTTGAATTTTGAATTGATGGAATAAGCGGCAAACGAGCATACAGACCACCTAATGGTAAAGGATCAGCGCCGTCTATGGACACAAGACCAAAGCAGTCGTCTGGTAGTAGTCTAGCAGTATTACCCAGTAGTGAGCAGAAAATGGTGCTGACTAAATCATTTTACTAAATAATGGAAACATTCATATTAATACATTCAAATACTTTTGTATATGAATTAAAAAGTATTTTAAAAGCCATAGTATAAGTTCGTACATTCAAATTTAAAACGCTATTCGTTACTGAAAAGAAAAAAACCTTTACAAAAAACTAAACAGCTCCATTAGAGACTTTTTAGTCCAAAAAGTATATTTACTCGCCGACGCCAAGGAAATCTTGTGAGAAATTCAGAAATTACGTCACTTAGACAAATTGCGGACGAATTTTTCGTAGAAATACTCCGTGAAGAGAGAAATGGAGATATAAAGGCAAAGCTACGTTTATCGACTAGACGAGAGGTCGCAAGTATTACTGTCGAATAAAGGGCCTCGGGTTTGAGATTTTCGATCTAGTTTCATTAACGGACAAACGATTATTTATTTCTTTATTTGCTGACGTTTCAAAAGAACCTTATTTAGACTTTGATATTTTGGGTTCTAGTTTTTTCAAAAAAATCGTAGATTGTGGCTGAAATTATAGTTCGTACATTATTATGCTAGCAAATATGGCATAAATTAGATGTCACATTAAGTTTCTTTGTTTGAACACGCTAATCTCCGGAACTACTAGTTCGAATTCAATAATTCTTTTTTGTGTTGATATATTGCATACGTGCGCCTCAAGACTTGGTAAACATTGCGAATGGGTCTACCCATTCTCGTTCGTTCTCGTTACTAAAAGACAAAATGTCTCGTATGATGACCGATTTGTTACGGAACGTTCTAGAACGAAGGCAATATTTATGCATAGCAATTTTTAGCTTGTCAAGCTGGTTAGTTACTGGAGTAGTTGGCAGGCGAGCTGCATAATATTTCATCGAAGAATATGCTTAGAAATAAATCTATCACTTTACTAAAGTTTATGATGTTTAGAGACCGAAAATAAGTATTTAGAAGATGCGAGTTGAGTTTTAGCTTATTTAGGTACTGGGTAAGTTCGGGTTATTTTGACCCACTGTGGTCTTTTGACTTTGATCAAAATCCTATAACCAATAGGAATCCAGAACAAAGCATATATTCGTTTTTTATTGGTCTAAAAGTTTGTGTCAAAATTACCCTATAGGGTCAAACAGACCCGATTTTACGGTAATATTGTTTTCAATGGTCAAATAAATTCTTAGCTGACCATAGAAGATACATTTAAGAAAAAAAATACTTAATATTGTTTTTTTTTTTCTGAAACAGATGAATAGATGTTAGACAAATATTATTTTTCTGTTACCTTCAACCTAAAGACTCATTACCATAGATCCTTATAAAACCTATTACAAAGTAGATATAAACTGAGCCTTTTAAGTGACTAATAAATATTTAGTTTCCTTGAGATTCGACTTCTCACTTAGCAAACCAAATCATAAGATAAAATCCAGTACATTTTTCATCAAAATGATTATTATTTACGTCAAGATATTCTAATAAGGAAGAAGATAAAGAAGTTTCATCAGCTCCTTTAAAATGTAAACCTTGTTCGAGTGATGTTTACGGGAACAAACGGCGAACGTAATAACTAAGTGTCTGCGGAAAGAACTTGAATTTTCTTCAAGAAAAACTGAGAGAAAACCATTAAAGCTGTAGGTAAGAGAAATTCTACGTTTTCAAGATTTCTTTAATATTTTTCTGTAAGAAACACATTTAGTTTTATAGTAGTACCTATCTATTTTCTTTTATGAAAATACAAGCTTAAAAATAGACAATGCATATCACTCTCTGGTTTCTCAACTATCTTCTAACTCAAAATCGTGCTTTAGAATAATCGCTCTATTGATACCAAAGTTAAAGAAATAAGGATATTTTAAATAAGTTTATTTATGCACCACTGACAAACGGTGAAGGAAAACAATGTGAGGAAACCTGGGTTTATAATTTCTAATTATAAGTTTGAAATCGCCAACCCGCATTGAGCAAGCGTGGTAATTAATGCTCAAACCTTTTTCATGCAAGCAGTAGAGTTTGGTCAGCAGTGGCCATTTATAGGTTGTTAAAGTAAAAATAAGCTAATTGTAGTTCTTTAAGTTTTTCTCATGAACTTATATGTATATCTCTTTGTCTATATGAGACTAGCATCCTAGATTTGTAAATATTATGTCATTTGATCTTACATAACACTACGCCACGTTCAATTTATCACAAGCTCAACACATATTGAACATATTTCTCACAAATCGAAGGAAAACTCTTAAATAGAGAATTTCTATGCAGACGTGGCTCGATACGTGTACAGGGAGCTACGTGAGCGTGAAGCACTGGGTGGCTGTGTAATGTGGGTGAGCAGAGATGCCTTAATCGAGCGTGAACTAGTGAATATGTCTGTCGTATGGTCATACAAGATGTCTGACATACATATACAACGTATGCATATTATAAAAAACTTTTTTAAATAAACGTTGTCCCACATTATGATTTTCGTGGTTGCATTTACAAACATCCAAGTTCATATATCACATAGACACCCAGAGCCAGAACAACAATTTGTGGATCACACAAAGAGTTGTTCCGTGCGGGAATCCAACACACGAGATGTTGCACGGTAGCCAGTTGCTCAGGCACCATGCCTACTGTGCTGCCGAAATTAATAAGTTTAAGTAAATTACTCATGAAATGAGACGAGATGACTCGACTAGTTACAAGGTACGTCGGGGTCAATCACTTGCTGCGTGCATGATAACTAACATGGTGAGCTGATGACTGTTTATTAACAAAGTTGTATAAGAACGATGTGCACTAGCTAAATGTGTCATCATTCATTAGTACAGGTCATATACATGAGCTATTATCGTATACTAGACTCAATTCCAAACTACAACCAATAATTGAATTCCCAAAACCCAATAATACTTTATCCGACACGATCCTAAAACATGTTCGCTAGTCATATTTACAACTCGAACAACAAGGCAGCCATTTGTTAGTATTGCGGCCATAAACTTAAGTGCATCAGCAGAGTTATGGAATAACTGGGTCACTTGTATAAGCCGGTAGCACAGAAGGCAATAAAACATATTTCTATACATCACACAGCTTATGTGTGTCAACGGATAATTCTATTATGTGTTTCGTTTAAGTGTATTTTGTTTTGTGGGTGATGGTGAAGCTTTGGTGCAGTTGTTTGGGTACATTATTCGGGTAATTTGGGATAAAAATGTGAAACAAGTGTGAGAGAGCCATGCTTCGGCAGGAATGGTTTTTTTATGTTTAATGGGCCGACGTTTGGCCGCTATCTCGCCTGATGGTAAGTGTTGTGCTTATTTGCTTACCAGATGACGCCAATTTGGCGAGAACTCTATTTATCCAATCGCTGTAGTTGCCAAAAAATAGCTAGAATTTATTAGACGAGCAGACATCAGGACGCTTACTCTTGAAACCAATCTCAATGCAAGTTCAATCCAGTAAATCTCAATATCCACGCAATACTAATACAATTCTCAAGGACGTATTACAACTCAAGAGTTCGAAATTTAACAATATCAATGTTGATTGATTAGAATTGGATTCAAGAGTAAACCCTCTGGTCAAGATTCGTTCATATGTATGGTCGGAGTAGTTCACATTAAACATTAACTTTATCTACAATCTTAAAATAGCCGCTTTCGAACACGATACTTCAACATAATTTACATTTTCCCAATAATTGAGTGTTTCAACGAAATGCTGCTACTCAAATAAAAGATACGCTTGAAATTCTTATGTAATTAATTAAAGATATAGCTCTCTCCCCAATAAAAAGTAAATAAAATGAGCTACCTAAAGTCGATTCATCAATTTAATTTACTTATTCCTTTCAAACGAAATCATTATTTTTTGTAAAGAAGTGTTTCTTGGAAGGCGCTTAATTCCTTTGATTAATTTGACTTAATAGAAAGGTGATTGAAAATCTTTGTATTTAAGGATCTGTTATTTTAAATAAGAAGATTTATTGACACTTCTTCAATGCCTTTTTTACGAAGGTAATTTTTTAAAGGGAACTGCCTCAATTTTCTTCTGCCTCCATTTTTTAAGTCAGAAAATATCCCTGAAACCTTCTCATGAGTTTGAAAAATACTATAATGACCGCATCAAAATCAGTTCGGCCAAACGCGAGATAATCGCGCTCAAACATACATAAAATTCCCCAACAACCCTCAAATTCCTACGCAACGCACTTGTAATGCCTCTGCTCTGGTGTTTCGGATGTCCATAGGCGACGGCGATTGCTTACCATCAGGTGATCTGCCTGCTCGTTTACCGGCTTATATTATAAAAAAGAACCTCCTTTTTTTGAAGTCAGTCAAAAACTACATAACAAAACAAATTTTAACCTCGAAAGAGTACGAAGAGGACTATATTAACACATGATACAAAAAAATAACATACTCTTCATCAGTTATTCTACATCAGTAATTATTCCAATGATAGGAAGCAAATAAGTAAGCCTGACCCTCATATAAAATTTTATTAATTTTGACAACATGTACCATCAATCGTATTCTAGACAAAAAGCGACCTTATTAATGAATGAACAACGACATTTGTTATAACATCGTACACCAAACGCTACAGTGATAAAATTCCAAATCAAAATTGGAATTTATATTATTGGAAAAAAATGGAATGATTGAATTCTGGACACCCAAATGTAGATGGAAAGGAAATTAAGCTGAACTGTGCGAAATATTAGAAAAATGTTAGACAGACGTTTCTATATTTGACGTTCATTAATTAAGTGTCAGACTTTGATCAATTCTAATTACATGCTCAGCAAATATCGGTTGTCAGTTTGATGTAAACTTATTACAATATTGAAATTTTGATTTATCATCGTTATGATTATAATTGGAACTGTTCCTTTGAGTACCTAGTTATTATTTGCAAGTAAAACATAATTATGTTGGAATTAAAGACATTTTCAAACTTCTTGCTACTTCCACTACATAAAACGAGATTCAGTGTGCTTTTCCACCTAAGATGTGCTATGTAGCTATGCTACGAAGATGTAATAGCTAAGCTGTGAAACAATGTGACCATTTTCACTGATACTAACATATGTATACCTGACAAGTATGCGATGTATCGATACTAGGGAAGCCATCCATAACACACATCCATAGCACGCATCCATAAAACATAGCTTACCTGTGTCCATTTCCACCAGTGCTATGCTATATGAATATGATTGGTGGAAGCCAAACGCATCCACAGCAACGTAGAATAGCAGATTTCTGGTAGAAAAGTACCCTAATATTAACCTAAAAACAAATAAAACTTATTATGCCATTAAAACTGTTATCAGGCCCTGTAGTAAACGTCATGAGCTCAGCCAATCAGAAATGAAACTAATGTGGAACCACTCAGGACAATTGCCTTTGATAACGACACCTACTAGTACTACCCGTAATATTACTAACTTTGGACACTTGCCAAGGACTAAAACTGTTGATAAAAGAGCTATTATTATTTTTATGGCATATTAAAGCAAACCTATCGCAAGAAAAACCTTTTTATTGAAGTTCTAGAAATCATTTTCAACGGAAAGCATAGTATTTAAACCATACATAGGTATTGTTACACTACTTTTATGAAGCCATGGCTAGTTTATTTCATTATTTCATCATCATATCAGATCATGGCATCATCTACTGAACATGGATGCCCCTAATGACTGTAGATCTGAAGAATTATTTAACCCATTAACCGCCTGTGTCGCATATTTACAACACATATTTCTGTCTCCCTGTCACATGTGTCGTATTGCTGCGATACAGAACATGCATGATTTTTCTATTGATACAATTGCTCCTTATAATTTAATTCAGATATTTTTGTTTTCAGAAGAACATAGTAATTGATGAAGTGGGGGACTTGAAAGATTAAAATCACATTTATAAGTCAGAACTAATGAGGAATGGGCAAAACGTTATATTTATACTTTTTGTGTTATGTTATAGTTAGTTTAATATTTCCTTTTTCATACGGGTCAGAAGGACCCACAAAAGCAAAACTACAATACTTGGAGTGGGTCCAACGCTGGCTTCCGTTGCCAAAACCTACATGTTCCGGTTTTCTTAAACTGTCGCAGCGATGCAAAAAGCGTTTGAGTGCTAAAGTAATTTATTGTACTGTGTGCAGTAATTGGGGTGCATTCAAAAAGTGGAAAGACATTCAAAAACAATTTGGAGTGTTTTTTTAGGGGAAGAAAATCATTCTACTACTTCTACCGAAACGAAAAAGAGCCCCTTGGGCGAGATGAAAGAGAGTGTCAAACTCTACCTTACTAAAAACCACCCTGTTTCTACTCCTGCTTTACGAACTGGAGCCCCGGTAAATAGCCCGCAGCTACAGAATTTGGAGTACTTATATTCCAAATTCGTAAATTGTTTTTTGATTGGATTGGATAGTTTTTTTTATGATATAATACGTTAAACAAGCAAACGGATTACCTGATAATTAGCAATCAGACCGCTACTAGATAACTGCAACTCAAAACAAAAAATATTTTATTGAATAAACTATATTTTTATATTATTTGATGGAATATCAAATGACGGATATTCACAAACAATCACGCGCTACGCTAGCTATACAAACCATTTTTTATGAATTCCATAAAATACAATAGTAAAGGTAAAACCGTAGCCTTTTTAATACACAAAATAAAATAATATAGCTACATATTACAAATACGTGCTATGAAACTCTTTGTCGGAGAATTTTAAAATGACCAAGCGAGTAACTCTCTTCCTTTTTTAGTTTGTAGCCTGTGGCTATTCAGGCAAAAAGCTTCATCTATTTTCGCAGAGGCTATTTTAATAAAAGTGCACTTAACACTGTTGACACATAGTTGTAAAATACAACGCGAACTATTTATTATTCTAGTGGTATTTTAATATCGTGTAACGTATAATTTTTCATTAGTTTGAGAGAGAAGAAGACTGCGAAAAGACTGCGTTTTCGGATGAACCTGACACTTTAAACTCTGATTCATACGATTATGGCAATGACGAGTCGCCTTGAGGGAGAAGCCTTATGTTTACATAGAGGATGCTCGTTGTTTCGTTGACTATCATAGCTTGTTGATAATGATTTGGAGAGAAAATAAGATGAATGTTTAAGGAACTCTAATTGCCATTGAGCTGACTATTAAAATCAATAATACCTTTGTTCTCATCCAGGTCTTAATTAGAAATTTCTGCGCAATATGTTATATGAAACCATTATTCTGAAGTCCTGAGACTTAGTTCAACAATCATTACAATGATTGTTGAACTATATCGGTTTTTATTAAATAAATATACTTTACTTCATATACTGTCTCTCCATTCCTTGACTCACCTGACAAATATCTCATATTTTCAATAAATGGTGTTCAAAAATGAAAATCAGTCAAGGCGTTCTAGAAAATACTAAAATACAGTAATGTAAGCAATATTTGAAATATTATAATAGTTAAACAAGAATATTGCTATAGTGAAACCAATTCAATAACGTAACGCTTGGAAGCACTTTACTTTCATTACATTTTTTATTGATACCTACTTACAAACACTTACCTTTGACGATAATGAGAAACAAGTTTGTAACCATGACAATAATGTTTTAAGTGTGGGAGAGTCATGCTTCGGCACTAATGGGCCGGCTTGACCGGAGTGATAACACGGCCTCACAGAAAACCGACGTGAAACAACGATTGCGTTGTGTTTCCTTGTGTGGATGAAGTTTTCGAAGCCCCAGTTACTTTTTGTCCCATGTCACTTTCTTCTTAGTCATATTGTATTGTGAAAATCAAAAATCAATTACAGAAAAATCACGGTTAATTATTTTAATGGAAAAAAGCTCTACTAGTTTCGAGTCACTGAGGGACTCTTCATAATGAGCAGCGTCTACAGACGTATTAATGTAAATATTAATATAGTAACATACCTTAGTAAACCGTGATTTTTAGGTAATTTAGTATGTCTCACGATAGCTATTATAAAAAGAAGTAGTCTGTCAGTCTGTTCGTCAGTACAGCCGTTTATATTCCAAGTGAAAAAATAAAAAAGTAAAAAAATACGCCAACTTTTATAGTTGGATGACTCGACTCGACGGTTGAATATGCGGCTGATTTATAGCAATAGGCCATCGGTCACCCTCTATAACATAATTTCCACTTTGCTAAGAAAAACTTTTTCACAAAGTTTTCTATAAAGAAATATATCATTCGTTCGACACGATGTAAAGTAATAAATTACGTGGAGCGAATATTTAATCCCCATTTTCTCATAAACCTTTTAACCGCGTTGACAAATGACGTGATATTAAATTCTTTGAAAGCGTAAAATATACGCTAATGTCTCCATCTTGTTCGCTTTGTCACGCGGTTATTGTGTAGCTCAAATTATATTGATTGTAGATAATGATATGTGGTAATTGATATAATGGATTTAACATATATTTTGTTACCCTTCTGTATTTACTTGTGTTTACAAATAAATTGATTTGATTTGAGACTATTTCGTTGGTTTAGTTTATGAATTTTATTGTTCAAATTCATGTCTCAGTTTGGTTTCATGATCAAAAAGAATATTAATATTATGTCCGTAAATTGGAGATAACTTCGGATAAACTATTAAAACTTACACATATTTAGAGTTACTTATCCCTAAATGAGGTGGACAGACGACCTGATTAACTCATAGTATGCAGGGAGCGCAGACTCAATGAGTTTTCTAATATGTCCTTATACAGGCATACAAGAGGACAAGGTCGGAGCCTCTGGATGCAGGTCGCTTTGAACCGGCCTATCTGGATCGTTGTCGTCAGCAGTGGACGTCCTGTAGGTGATATGAAGATGATGATGAAATCAAAAACCATTAAACGTCACCTATCTTAGCTTAAGTATTTCAAAATCAGTACAATGAACACGCATGTGCTTTTAATAACAATAAATTCTGAATAATTAATAAACATTTAATCATTTCTCGTAATAACCCCTTTTATACCTAGGCGATTGAAATTCTAGACCTTACTTAATCTAGGCTAGAATACTATCGTACCGTAAAGTTGTTATAGCCCTAGTAATTTAGAGTTATCCCTAAATGAGTAATTTGTATGCGTCACTGGTTTGTTACAATTGTTATAACCCACCTTTAAATAGGCGTCTTAATTGGGTCCCACTGTAGATTTTCTCCTGTGAGGTGCGTAATAAAACATGACACCCAGCACGAAACATAATTTGTTTTTGCTGTTGGAATTGAATTCGCTAATTACTCAAGCTTGTCCAACCGCACCAACCGTAGTCAACTATTAGACTATTGGCGTTTTAAAAGCATGTTTTTGATTCTAAGTAACAGGTTGGAATCGCCGTTTTCCCATCACCCCTTAACTGTCAGTTTATAGCTAAAAGTCCTAGTTGTGACTCTTAAATGTATCCCTTGTATCATCAGGAAGAGATTAGGTAGATACTTATAAATTGGTTGAAAATGTTGAGTTTACCGCTTTTACCGGATTTTTTAAAAATTCTTTGCCCCATAAATTTTAGATCTTATAGCAAAAACATATTATCTCCTGTATCGTATGGTCCGTTTACAAAAAAATACAAGTTCACATACACAATATGACATTTCATGAAGTTGCCAAGGGACCATTAGAACACGGTCAAAATGTTGATCCACGTAGCAGCCAAGTTGCTTAACCATCGCGATAAGCCATGTTCAGTTCAAGTGACATTACAGCCAACTCGTACCTATCATAGCTTAAGAGTATCTTAAAATTTAGGAGAGATCAGTAGAAACAGGCATTGAACTTCAAAGTACTATAAATACAAACTACACATTAATCCGAATACAAGATAAACCCATTCGTTTGAAGATTTAGCTTAAATTCAGGAATGAAAACAGCTCTCAACATTTTGTAGCTACCTACGTCTGTTTGGCTAAACCTCAGCGGTTTCATGGGATCGTTGAACCCTTAAGCCGATTACGATCAGACAGCAGCCTACATATAATCTGTCGTTTAACAGGCGACACAAACACGGATCGATATAATCAAGTTTACATAACTTCACAAGATCAAAAGGACAGGTACTTGGTACAAGCACATTAGGCATAAGGGTCTATGATACAAGCACATCTGGCTAAAATACCTACCTTAATTATTTTTAACACTAGATTAACAACTATCGTCATACTATACAATATTCAAACCGTATAATCTCCTTAAGTTAAACTGAAAATTAAACTGACCTACGTATCAGTATAAACATATCTACTAACCTATACTAATTGCAAATACCTACTTATTCAATCTTTGAATTTCTTATTTTTGTGAGAAAATTGCAAGAATGTGTCCTTTTTACTTTAAAACACTAGTATTAAACTCCTGTGTCGTAGGTGCGTTAACAAACTTTTTATCAATGTTAAAACATAGTACACATGACACCCAGACACGAAACAATAATTTGTGCATCACATGGATTTGCTTCGTGCAGTTTTAATTGAATTCGCTAAACGTTACGTTACAACCGTCAACGGTTGTCCAGCCTACCGCAACACCGCGCTCGCTGACGGGCCGATTATTTTTAGCTACTGCGCGGGGACGAGGGGGCAGGCGGCGGGCGTTGGCGCATACTATACTTACGATGCTTATGTTCAAAAGTATAGGTTGATTAATAAACACTTACCGAAGTGAAGTGTAGTAATATTATTCATATCTAAGTACTTATGGGTAGGATAATGTTTTGATTTGATGAAAAGTTTGTGTTCTATGTACTTGTGTATAATTTTCAGATCTCAAGCAGGAAATAGGGAATTAAGTTTCCCTATTTCAGATTTTTACCCCTCCGCGGCCGCATTCAGACCTCTAGCGTCAAAAGTTGCGGAAGTCTCGAACAAACTTTCACCCCCTAGTTTAAGGGGTTGGGGGTAAAAGTTCCAAGTTTTAGGATTTTTTTGTTGTTTGGGTACTAATACTAGCTTACATACCAAATTTCAGTTTTCTAGGACTTCAGGAAGTACCTTAAGAATTTTGTTAATCATCAGTGAGTGAGTGAGTGAGTGACGAAATCGGGGTATTTTAGATATCAATAAAATCTAAAGTATAAGAGCTATGCAATTGAAACTTTAGAGGTTTATTAAGTCTACCACTGACATTATATCCTAAAAATTTTGTTTATCTGGTATAACCCAAACTCAAGTTATGAAGGTTCAAAAATACGACGAAGCGCTTCGAGAAAAGGTAGGTAGTGCCCTTGCGCTTGCGCTTCGCTTGGCTCGTCTTGGCGGGGGCACTACCGTGCCCCCAGATTAATTACCTATGTTTGTGAACAGCAGCTTACATCAACATATTATTAATATTATGTTTTGTAAAAAAACCTTGCTTATCATGAATAATGCTGGCAGATGCTAAAAATATTACTTAGCGGGGTGGTTTTAAGTCAGTAAGAGTCTGACACTATCTCTCGCCTCGCCCAAGGCAAGAGAAGTCAGTGGATCATTTTGCCTCTTTAAAAAATAAAACGTGGTACAAAAGATCCGATAAAATAAAATAAAAATCAGGTACACAATAAGAGTTAACATGAACAAATACAAGTAGAAAATACCCTCAAAGTGCCCTCTAATGCCAAGTTCAATATTACGCAAACTGTTACTTGGCACTCGGTCAAAATGCTCTGTTTAACTGAAAACATTGTTCGAAAATATGGTGCCTGCTAGACTTTTATTTTGAATGACATAAATAGGCTTATCTTCTATAATAAAAATAGAATTGCTAAATGTGTTGCTAAGCAGCAAATCTCGAAAACAGCTGAACCGATTTCGTTAATTCTATTTTTGTTGGGTTTGTTAAAAGATTCGCAGAAAATATTCAAGGGCAAAATAAAGTTCGTGGGTATTTATGTAGCTTTGTTTTATGCCTTTTTAGTGCGGTATGTCGTAAGATTATTTGTTTGGATGCTTGTTCGTCAATCACGCTGAAACTACTAAACCAATTTTGATAAAATTTAGTATACTGACAGGGTATGAGCTGACTTGGGTGATAGAATACTTTTTATCCCACGGAAATGCGGGTGAAGTCGCTGGCAGAAGCTAGTATAATGTAAATGTCATTTTGCATTATAAATATCAGTAATCAGTATTTAACGTAGCCTATAGAATATTGATCTTTATTTGAAATTTAATTACAACTTACTATTACCTAAATATAAAAAACAAAAGTAAATTAAATTTAAAAAACGTTAAAAATACAATTATGAATTGTATACCAGTAATAATATTTACGTTGCAAAGAGAAGATTAGCGTTCATTAAGTTGAAAGAACTTTTCAAATGCGGTCGGATTATTTGGACTCTAAATAACGTTTTAGTCCGGCGTTCCCGAGATAATCCTTTCCAACATTTTGTATAGTCATATTTCAAGTAAATAAGAAACAGCTCATATTGTTATTGCGAGCGTTTTGTGGTTGTATATCAAAAGATTACTCGGAGTAGTTAATCCTATCTTGACTAGTACTACATATAAATTTGTAAGTGTAATAGTTTGTTATTACATTTTAATGCTTAAGTTATTGAATGAGTTTTGATATAGAAATGAATATGAGGTCTAAGAGACGATTATAATTTTTAAAGTAAGTTTAATATTTTTTTTTTATAGTATAAGCCGGTAAACGAGCAGACGGATCACCTGACGGTCAGCTATACACCTGAGGTGTTACAAGTGCGTTGCCAGTCTTTTGGGATTGAGAATTTAAGGGTTGTTTGGGAATCGGGGATTGCAGAGATTGGGAAGGGCCTCCGGTAACCTCATTCACACAACACAAGCGTTGTTTCATGTCGGTTTTTTGTGAGGCCGTGGTAACAGTACGCCATCGCGCCCGCCTATTCGTGACGAAGCATAGCTCTACCACACTTAAAGTTAGTTTGTATAAACCTACTGGTTTAGTAGCTTATAATAAAACATGTTATTTGGAAGTGAATATTATCTTGGATGTGAAAAAAGACAAAAAAAAACATTATACAATGTGATAGGCGTGGGACTTCTAACCCGTTAAGGTTGAGTACTACATCTAATTTTATCGACAAAAATAATATAATATGGGGGTTGAAACCCTAATTGAAAATATTGAAAAATAGTGATTTTTTCGGTAAAAATAATTCACAAATGATTTTACCAAAACATTATCAAACATATGAAAAAAGTAATGAATTAGTTAGCCAAGGTTATTAGGTACCGTTAGTCGTTTTTTTTTTGTTTCTACGACGCATACAACCTTTGATATTAAAAAAAGTAAAAAAAATATTAAAATAGCCATAACTTTTAGGGGGAGGGGATTCGACCACTTCGACCCCCGACTTTTGTCGATAAAATTAGGTGTAGAACTCAGCCTTAACGGGTCACTCCTATCACATTGTATATTACAAAGTTCATTGATCTTTTACAGTTAAAATGTAGGCGTAGGTATCTTATATCTCTTTTACCCTATTCGGGGTAAATCACCGATAAACACGAGTACGAATATTAATATTATATCGGAAAAAATACGGAATTAATTCAGAATATGTTAATTTAACTGAATATCAATATCCTCCATAAAAAGCAGATGAACTTTCGGATTGAATGTAAACATTTTCTCGAAGGAAAATGGGAGTTAGCTCATTTTTCTTGGAAAATAATTACGTATACAAATTGATACATCAGTCGTACATGAATTAATTTCATGGTGGATTTGATTCCTCCTCGTGTAAACCCAATACAACGATAATGTCTACGGGGTATTTTTTTCGTTTATTTTCATCAAAATAATCTTTTGCTAATTTTTATTTTAGCATAGCAAATTTTACTCATGTATTCCTGTTTAACGTTCAAATGCTTTAGGTTAGACAGGTAAGTTTTTAGCTTTAGCTTTTTTATGGAACAGAGTGCAAACGAGCAGACGGATGACCTGATAGTATGCAATCAGCGCCGCGAATGGACACCAGCAACACCAGAGGTGTCACAGATGCGTTGCCGGCCTTTTAAAAAGGAATACGCTCGTTTTTTGAAGATTTGAAAGCTTATTTTTTTTTTAACTTTGCCCCATACTCGTAATTTCTTCTGTGTCGTGCGTGCGTTTAAAACATACACATTCACAAGTACATGACACCCAACCCGAAACAACAATTATGTGGATCATACAAAGGGCCATCACGAGCTTTAAAAGGTGAATTAAAAATAAAATAAAAATCAACAAAATTAAAACCACACGCTCCATTTTACAGTGATCGTTCGCGAGTAACATGCAATGATCATCACTCATTCAGCCTACCCACTGGCCGGTGTCAGGTGTAATAGTGAGGGGAACGTGCAGCCATTTGCATATTGTTAAAAAGCCACATATTTGAATTTTACCGATACGGTGCCGTGTAATGGCGTCATGTGTCATCTGTCATTGTGTAGATTTTGTAGGGAAATATTGTTCATGAGCTGCGGACTACCTAGCGGGTTTACCGGGGCCCAAAACGGAATAGGAACGGAGTGGTTTTAATCAGTAAGTGTCTGCCTTGCCCAAGACGAGAGAAGTCATTGTATGATTTAAAAAAGAAGGAATATGTTGTAAAGGAAATGGTACGAGCATATCGTGTGTATCTGCAGCAGTTGTACACCTCTACTCCGATCTAAACGGTTTTCTAATAGGTTATCTATGGGTAGACGTGCTCCATCGTAGGCTGCATCATCACTTACCACCAGGCGAAATAGCGGCCAACGTCGACCCATCAAGTATAAAAAATCTAGATATAATAATAAAAATGTGTGGCTAAGCGCAAATCTCAAGAACAGCTGAACCGATTTTAATGAGAAAATATCCAAGGTGAAACAAAGTTCGCGAGGTCCGCTAGTAAGAAAGAAAATTTATTAGGAACTCGAATAATATTCCAAACTCTGTGCTGTCGTTATAAAGTCCAAAATCGATAACCTAATGAATGGCTAACTGGTCCGAGTCAGACGGACGAATTTTGGAACAAACTTTAAAAAAATACAAAACGTACTTACAAAAGTACTGGGAGAGTAAAAATGAACAAACTCTAGGTGTTTCTGAAAGCCTAGTTATCGAAACTGGCACAAAACATTTTCGAAATTCGATAATTAAAAGTTTGGCGCTAGAAGAACTTCGTGGAGGAAACTTCATGGTACTTACTTTTTCCAGTCGTCATTTCTACTTTCGAAGGAAATATACAGAGTAGCTATATTTTTATTTCTGTTCAAAAGCTCATTAATATCACCAAGTCAGGAATATTTGATATTAGCTATACTACAGCTTCGTCCGCGTTCTAGTGGGTTAAGAAGTATCCTATCACTCAAACCCGCTCATAACCCGCCTGTATAACAAATTTCATTGTCGAATTTCCAAACAAGCTATCACATTTGTAATATTAGTGAGATCTCAATGAAGGAATACTTATTTCTACTCTATTCAGGAGCTCGTTCATCTTCAGGTACAACATTTAAATAATGATAGTACTTTTATAAGGTCCATGTCAATTCCAATCAGCACAAAAACGCTCAATAATACTTTGTGTGATATAGGAATCCAAATCCTTTGCTTGACAGTCTCGCTAACGAGTACTCAACCGACTTTTGAAAAACAAACACTTCTTTATGTTAACGTTCAATACAAACAACAGTTGCCATTTAGCATTTCTCAGTACTTTATAATAGAGAGTCCTTTGAAAAGTTGGAGTGGAGCACAATGCAGCCGCTGCAGCGCTGTACAAGTTTACCGTTCATTAAGAAAGCGCTGAAGAGACATTAAGGTGCAGCGCTACATTAAGCTAAAGCCGCGTAATTGTTTGTGCGATTCTCACTAAGACGGTAAGAGAAACAATGTCTAAACTTTCTAGTGTTAAGTCTTCACTTAATTTAAGTCTTATAAACAAAGTACACATGTCTACACAAGCTATGCAAACCAGTATAAGCTGATCGTCTGATGTACAGAAATATCATACAAAGCGAGACCATGATAAAATGGATTGTATAGCTCGAGATGTGAATAGATATAGGAACGGGGAATATTAATGTTGGGAAAATGTCCTAATATCTATTCAGCGAAAATATTATTATTGTTGAGAGCAGTATTAAATAAACTTGAATTTATTTTTCAATTTTTATTTACAGCTCTCACTAAACTATAAAAATATCACTAATGGACTGATTGAAATACATATTTGTCAAAGCTTTAATAAAGCAAATAACTTTGTAACTGTCGCACGTAATTCTAAAATATTTTATAAAAAAACATTAATCTAACGCTAACAAAAAGCGTTATAAAACATAAAATTGAATGTTAATATTATTGATAATCGTAATATTGACAAAAAGTAATATAAATCAAAGGTGCATTACTGTATCAATCAACATTTCAATTCACTCATCAATAACTAGATTACTGCTAAGCCTAATAATTAGCATTTAACAGTGAACTATGTAGATAAGGAGGAACTTTAAGGGTGTTTTTCTACGAGAGATATGCTATGTAGTTACGCTGCATAGATATAATATAGCTAAGCTGTGAAACTATGTAACCGTTTCCACTGATACTAAGCTATGTAGTGGTGCGAGTATGTTGCACCGCTGCAAAGTTACACGAGGAGGATGCGCAGCTCGTGTATGCGATGTATCAATTGTAGGGAAGCCATCCACAGCACACATCTTTCCTTATAAAAAAACCTATCTTAGTTGAGCACATAGCTATGTGTGTACGAATGAATATGATTGGTGGAAGCCAAACGCATCCACAGCAACGTAGCATATAGCACATCTCTGATGGAAAAGCGGCCTAATAATGTTTCCCAGTTCCCCAAGAGCAGCACTTAATGTTCTATGCATAATTTATTCCGCCGCCTAAAGGCTTTGGTCCGAGTTCCTCCGCACCAATCTCGTATCCAATCCAAATAGTTCAGATGCCATCATATCAAGATACACGAAATTGTTGAAATTCCAATACATTTTCAACGTTAAATTGAAAAGTAATAAGATTGAAAATCAATGAAATAAAAATATAATTATGATTACCTTGTATGTATGTATCTACAAATGCCAGCTGGTCAAGAAACTTAAATCTGTATATTTTATTGGATTTATTAATAGTGCACACTAACAATACAATACATTTTTTGTTTTTTTTTTCCGCTAGTATGTGTATTTTCAGCATGCGCAGAGTGTGTGTTATGTGTCTACATGTGTTGTTCAGCAACACCCTCCCGCCCGCAATTAAATGCTCATGCAGCAGAGGTGCAACACAAAAACACACACACGTCACGCAACAAAACCCTCTCTCATGTCTTGTTAGTGTAGCATGGATTTTCGCAAAGTCGCCTGATTTTTTAGTATATAAATAGCGTACTAACTAACATGACCTCCTTTTAATATTGATGTATCTCCTTCACAGTTAGAACACACGCGTGAAATAAATGTCACCATTAAAGTGACAATGAGACAACATAATTGACTGTAACTCGAGTACCGCCGTACATTAGGGTGATAAAACAGTTAAATGCCAGTGATAACTGCACGCCTGGGTAATTACTATCTAAATACGCGGGTAATGCGTCAAACTAACGACACAACTTATCACATCAATACGCAATAACTAGGCTGGCATTAATCTTAACTAGTGATAACAGATTTTCGATGTTAATATTACTTAATGCTGTTTTGATGTGAGTAGGCTGTTTGCTGTATCCTTAGTAAACTTAAAACTTAGTTTAAAGTAATCGAAACGAGAGCGCGTCCGGTGCTCTGACTGGTTGGTCAAATTGGTGGTGGTGGTTGGTGGTTATTCAAGCCTGTTAACGGTTAGTGTTAACGGCTAAGGAACTATAATTCAATTTGTTTCACACAAGTAATGGCGTATTGCTTTTCACCAAATACACGGTTGGTGCGGTGGCTGGGCAATAGGCTGCCACACAATGTGTAGCGGTTTCGATTCCCATTCGGAATAACTCTTGGTGTGATCCCTTTATTGCAAATGTTTCGGGTGTAGGTGTCATTTGTGTTTGAACTTACAAGTTTATAAACACACTCACGGCACAGGAGAAAATCGTAGTATATTTTTTTACCTAAATAAATATTAAAAAATAAAAAGAATCATAATATCATTCTCAAGATTTAATAAGACAGAAACTAAGAAAAACTTTCCCTGTGTTTCATCAAGGTTTCCCACTTCTAGGTACTATATCTACTAACTTTCCAAAGATCAAAAAGTTAGTACGGTAACTAGAAGAGGAAATTCTTCGTAAATGAGATTTCCAGTACTTTCTAAATTCAGCTCTCATAATTGTTTTTTTTATGGCGGTAAATGAATAGACGGATCAAATGATAGTAAGCAATCGCCGCCGCCCATAGAGACTCGAAATAGCAGAGGCGTCACAGGTACGTTGCCGGCCTTTAGGGGCTTAAGAATTTGAGGATTGTTGGGGTTTCGGGGATTGAGAAGGTGAGAAGCTAAACACAACGCAAGCGTTGTTTCACGTCGGTTTTCTGTGAGGCCGTGGTATCACTCCGGTCAACCCGGCCCATTCGTGCCGAAGCATGGCTCTCCCACACTTAAGTACTTCTAAAACACAATCGTAAACGTAAATGTAATTAAACTATTTAGGACCTAACAAATTCGTTGTATTGAATTAGATACCGGCAATGGGCATTGGGAAATTGAATCGACCCAATAATACGGCTAACTTAGAAAGTCCTTGTAGGTAGACCTTTGCAAAGGGCAAAGGGTTTAATTAAATTATCAAAAGGCCATTTCAATAATCACATTACTTGAGAAATGTTTCTAGTACCTATATCTAAACTAATATGTATATAAAACTTGAGAAGAAGAGTTTGGTTGAATGTGCTAATCTCCGAAAGTGCTAGTCCGATTTGAATAATACGGATGATGACAAGATATAAAATGTAATTAGTCCGTCAGTTAGGTGATAAAAAATATTCGACACGATTTTTTTTTGTCGTATAAGATAACAATACTTGGATAAAACGAAACAAAGTTTAGGTGTGGGAGCAAATATGTCATTTCTACGTATATATAAGATGTAACTAGAAATTACGTTACGCACGTTTCAAATCGATATATTTTCAACAGTACCTATTTGTTTCCGTAAGAAAAAAAAAACAATACGTGTCTCTATCAGATGGTGTAATCTACCAGACCGACATTAGAATAAAAATTGGTCATGTAACCTATTATTTTTTTGTTGCATACAAAATTATGAATCAGATTACGTCTTGCAACATTGTGTACAATGAACACCCAGTGGCACGTGTAACGCAACTATGTAGTAGAGTGCAATAACCTTATAACGATACTCGTAAAACTAATAACAGCTGTGCAATGATTTACAACGTAAAATTATAGTTTACAAATATTAAACTTAGTACTTTATTATTATTTGTATCGTTCACCGTGCGCCGCTCACCTTGAACTCGAATTGCACGCGGATAGTACCTATATTTGTTACGAATAGACGTAGAGCTCCTATATGACAAGAAATTTAATACATTTTTCTGTCATTTTAAATTAAATTTTACATATCTTGCTGTGTAAAGTTGTAGGACTTGAGCTACTTAATCTCATCAACAGTCTTTTAGTGGCCACTACTGACCAAAGCCTCTTCTCGCATGGAGAAGGTTTGAGCATTAATCACTACGCTTACTCAATGCGAGTTGGCGAGCTACTTAATACCTACTGCGAATTTTATCTATCAGTTACCCAATAATACTTTACTAAACTCGGGATTAATTTGCCTACCCCTTCGGCCTACGATAAACTTACGAATCACACTCAAAATACTTTTCAGCAGACTCATTTTGTGAGCACTCGTTCATCAAAGCAGTTGCTACTGTTTTTTTTTAAGGGGATGAAAATTATAGGGAGTGTCAAACGCATACAGACTAAAAACTCCTCGTTCGTAGGAACTGCTACTTAACTATTTTAACCCCGGTAACCCAGCTAGGTGGTCACCAGCTCCGAATCAGGCATCAACCTTACTGGGCCCCATATTTGCTCCTGTTGCCTATAGAAATACTCCTAAACACATGGTAACTGTGATTCTCAGTAAACCTACAAAACTCGTTAAGTATTAACTGCTACTTAACTGTTTTAACAACAGTAACCGAGGTTTACGGTTTACAAGTTAAACGTCACAAGGTTAAGGACAGTTAAAGTTTAACTGCATGCTAGTCAAATTGCAGTTTGGTTTTAGTTTCTGTGTAGTAAACCTGAGGCTTCTGAGTATATAACTGAATTTGTAAGTCAACTTAAATCAATGGACCGCACTGTTTGTACTGTGACTGAGCAGCCGGCTACCGTGCAACATGTAACGGGTTTGAGTCCCTTGTGTCTATTATAACTCTCGTGAGACATACAAATTTTATCATTTTGCTATCGGCTTATTCACGTAACTGTTTGATGAGAACTCAACTATTTTCAAGCCAAGCGAGAGACTCATATTCATGAGAAGCATTTCACGATACAGCGACGTAACAGCATGACAATCGCCGCGTCGTGTGTACCTGCTAAGTAGTCTGCAGCTCCGGTCGGGAATAGTGAACACTAAGGCGGTTAAATGTTGCCCCTAATAAAGTTGACAGAGAATAACTAATACTGAAACTGGCAAAGAACTAAAAATCAAAACCATTAAAAGTAATAAATTTCCCAATAGCTACCAATTCACAAGCGATTCAATACAAAAAATCAGTATTTAGTCATTCAGAACATTGCACGTTCGAAATTGTATTACCCATATAACATAGCTGAACTAATTTAAATTAATTTCCCAGGTGGAATGAACCCCGCTTCATTTACCTGCACTGTACAATGCTAATATTAAAGTAATTTCCTTTAAACCTCCAACTACACTAGTCAATTCAACTTTATTCAATTATTATGTGATTAAACTGAATTAGTTTTAGAAGGCTCCAGACCATTCTGTGTTCTATAACATTAAAGATAAGAGCTAATATTCTGGAGTTAATTAGATCACGTACCTCGGAGTAAGTATGTAGTTACAAATAGTGTTAGTGTTTGTTGAACAATCGATTTACACAAAGATACGTGTTGCTTTCTCGCTGGAAATCAAGGGCAAACCTCAAATTTACAGGCAATTACGTTTTTGACAATTTCATAGATCTGTTTAAGTATTTGCGTCTGATAGTCATCATCCCATGTGAATGAGCTGATGATGGAAGGTACAACTCCTCAACGGTTAGGAGTTGAAAGAAAATTCTTACGAAGTTATACGTACATGTGAGGCTATTAGGTTGACCTGATAATAAAAAGTAAATCTCATTAACGTTAAGAATTTAGGTGAAAATGGATGCGGACAAATTTCGTCTGGGTAGTGTTAACACAAAATAGGGATTTAAAGGCGTGATGTTATTAATGTTATGCATGTATGTACATATTTATGTATGTTATTATGTATGTTAAAGAGACGACTGCGCTGTTGTCATACAAAGTCTTTTTTTTAAGGATGGGAAATCATCAAATGACCTCTCCCGCTCTGGGTGGAACGGAAGGGAGTGTCAGACTTTTACTGACTAGCAGCGCACCTCGTTCCTTCAGTTGCCCTTTGCGTTCCGGGGCCACGGTACTCGTTAGAACTTTCCCGCAGCCCCGGCTAGTTTATCCCGTTTCGGGGGTTGACATTTCAAAAATCGCTTCTTAGTTCTTTATATTACTAAAGGAACCTCTGTTCAAAATCTCAGACTCCTATACGAGCGGTTTCGGCTGTGCGTTAATAAATCGTCACCCAATCGCACCCCTAAATCACGATTGGTGGGTAGTTTGAAGAAACTTATAATGTCAAACATATTTACTTGCCTATGTACGTGTTCATGCCAAGTTTCAAGTTTATAAACCCAAGGAATAAGACATAGAAACGTTTTTACCCCTTTTCCCCCCTTGGGGAATTTCGAAAAATCCTTTCTTAGTGCTCCCCTGCATATCCCGGGAACCTACATTCCAAATTTCAGCTGTCTACGCCAGTAGTTTCGACTGGCGTTGTCTGTCAGTCAGTCAGTCACTCACGGAAGAGTTATATATATCCGATTAGTGTGCGTTGCAGTTTTAGAAGGCTCCAGACCATTCTAATACAAACATTAAAGATAAGAGCTAATATTCTGGAGGTAATTAGATCACGTACCTCGAGGTATTTACAAATAGTGTTAGTGTTTGTTGAACGATCCCTTTCCGATCCCATATTGTAATACAATGTAATCTTCTATACTATAACAATGAATTAAAGTGTAAATCTCGAGAATAGTGTAACCGATTTCGATAAATTCTTTTTTTATAATTACTATCCTGAGACATACTAAATTAATTAAAAATCACGGTTTATACACGTAAATTACGGAGTAGGCTGCACGTCGCCACGTCTGCACACGCTACTTATGATGAAGAGTCCCTCTGTGACTCGAAACTAGTAGAGCTTTTCTCCATTAATGTACGAGAGTAAACCGTAATTTTAGCGTATTATTCTTTTTGTTGGGTTTGTTATTGTAAGGCGCAGCAAATTCACGCGGTCGGCTAGACAACAATATTTCAAACACTTTTTAATAAATATTAAAAACAATTTTCTTCCATTCAATTTTGCTTTAAACACATACCTAATCTACGAACTAAAATGGCTAGTAGGTAGATGGCTTGTACCTAAATAAATAATTTGTTGAGGCAATGTATGTCATAAAGTCCTTTACTAACGGAAATTACCTTAGGTGAGTGTGTATGGCCACCTAGATCTTAATCCTTTATAACCTAGACCTACATAATTCTGCCTAGGTCTAGACCGTTGTTAATCTTCTTGATGGTGTGAGAAAATGTCTGGACTAAGATGACTGAAGTAAATAGGTTCGGCCTAACATAGTTTATTGAGGTTGAACGTGAATGACTTTAGGTAAGTGCTGTTATCATATCTCTATATGTAATATGTCGTGTGTGAAAATATCTACTTATGAAGATACTAACTTCTGCAAGTTGCTTCGCCCGCGTTTCTGTGGGACTAAAAGTATCTTGTCACTCAAATCAGCTCATACCTGCCTGTATACCAAAGTTCATCAAAACCCTGCAGTAGTTCGTGCCTGCAGTGATTGACGGAAAAATATCCAAACATCTAAACAAACAAACTTTCAAATGTAATATTAGTGTGAAGTGTGTGTCATACTATTGTGCCTCTGTCCACTACATAAACACATACAAACAAATATTGGTCAAATGTGGTAAAATTATTTCTAGTAAACATTGTATATTGCTAAATTACAAATACCATTTGCTTATTTTAACTAATTATACATAGTATTAAACCGCAACCAAAAATATCAATGAAACCGCAATAGAATGAAAATTCTATTTACAGACCTACTAATTACTGTTTATGACAGTGCAGTTTCTAAATAGAGCAAATATATTTTTCTATTATTATTTAAAGCAAGCATATTAAATATGCTGTACCTCTACCATTAGTTTGAAGCAATAGTATTGTCGTCGCTAGTGACAACGTATTTTTTTTTTGGCAAATTTGAGTTCCACCGGTGACCGGTAGAGGCGTTGTATAATTCGACATACGAAAAATACGTTTTTAGCGGCCGTCGACAAATACTACGTACTTTTTGTGTTTGGAGACGTTTTTTTTTTAAACTTTGCCCCACATTAGGATTTTCCCCTATATCGTGGGTGCGTTTACAAACATACACGTTCGCATAAACATATTTGAGGATCACACAAAGAGTTGCTCCGTGCGGGAATGAACCCGCTACACGTTGCGCGGCAGTTTACCCAGCCACCGCGCCAATAGTCATTGCAGTCTTGCAATGAAGGCAGGTAGTTTAAATAAGCTGAAGGACATGAACGCACGAGTAACAACTAGCAACATTATTTAATTTTAAGCACCTAAATATTTACTAAATAAATATATTTCGTACTCTTAACAAGAATTAAAACATGAAGGCAAAGGCCTGAACAAAAACGGACTTAGCTATCTAATATTTATGCTATTATAAGCCCCGTGAATAAATTTCAGCACTTAAATAAAACAGCAGGAATTTTGTATTTCCAGCAAGAGTTTTAAAACTGGTTATTCTGATATTTACTAGTATACCTAATTTATAATTCGAGTAATTTTTGTAGACCTTAATTAGACTACCAAATAATATGAGACCTGAGGGTTAGATTATAAATCTGAAGCTGCAGGCGACCTAACAATTTAGCGCAATTCCGGCTCAAAGCAGGAATAGGAACGGGGTGGTTTTTTGTCAGTAAGTGTTTGACACTCTCTCTTGCGACACCCAAGATAGGCGGAGGCAATGAATGATTTTGCCTAATCAAAAAACCATTAGATCACAAGTCTTAGTTTTTTTAAAGGGATGAAAATTATTGTCTTTTTAAAGAGTTTTTTCTTAAGGGGGAAAATCATTCCGCCTTAGGCGAGACGAGAGGAAGTGTCAGACTCTTACTGACTAAAAGCTACCCCGTTCCTAGTTCTGCTTTTCTAGCCGAAGCCCCGCTAAACCCGCCAGGTAGTCGACCTTTTTCTGTCGCTTCGAATTTCTAAACCGAAATAACAATAATAATACTTTATTCGCCTAGTAAATCGGAGTTTATTCTCGGGAATATCTCATGGGACTACTAGATTATACCTATTAGATGTTACACAGTAAATTGTGAGATTAATTTCACCGAGCCTCGTATTCAAATATCGTTTGCAAATGACACTTTCGTGGCAGCTCTAATTTCGTGTGATAAATTAATATTCTAGACCTCTAAATTAATTTCTCGTTAAAGAAGCTTATACTGTTATAGTATACGTTTCATATAAATTAAATAATATTCTTATACAGTATGAAATTAATTTCCTCGAACAATATGTTGGCTGTAATACTACCTATATAGAAACAAAATATAATGTAGTTTAAGATGATTACCAGCTAATATACTTTTTGTTAGTTTTTGGGATATTTCTTTAAAAATACACCTACAAGATACAGGAAAAAAGGGATATTTAATGTTATTTTGGCTTGTAATTCGCCGTGCAAAAATGTAATTCAATGAAAAATACAGTACAAAAAAATATCGGAACAAAAGAGTTCAAAAGTAAATTTACCCGGAACTGATTAGTACCCCAAAAACAATGAGTTAACTGATTGCAACAAAAACCGCGCCCTAATTAACATTTACTTCTAATTAGGTCAATGAAAATACGGTTAACCAAAGGAGAAATTTGACGAGATGTAATAGGGACGATGACAGGATACGAAAATTAAAAATGGCTTAGTCCGTCAGTTAGATTGGGGAATAATATTAGACACGTATGTACTGTCTGAACACGTAAGTGTTTTTTTATTACTACCCGAACTTGCAGTAAGTCTACCTCGATTTGCGACCATGACGGCAGTGATCAATGAATGATTTTGCCGCCATAAAAAAAAGTATTTCTTATACCTATCACGCTCGCTTTACGTTTGAAGTAATCGAAACGAGAGCGCGTTCGGCACTTTAGTCGAGCCGGCTCTCGCTTCGATTACTTTCAACATAAAGCAACAGTAAATCACTATTCGGTTTTTCAGTGCAGAAGATATCACGGTACTTAGAATTTGTTTTCAATGCTTCGTAAAGGCGTTCCTGATCAGGGTATAAGCCGTTAATCCGACACTCTTTTCCTGGAGATCAGTAACTTGTTGAATGTTTGCACATCCTGTTACTCTTTGAAGTAAACAGAAGTATCGATTAATATGGTATTAAGAACTTTTTATACGGATGTTGTTATCGTTTTAAAACATAATTAATGTTCTCTGTTTATTATTTTTGAACTTAGTATAAGCATAGTAATAAAATCCTATCATCAATAGCAATTTTCAATATGCAGAACACGCAGTTGTCACAGCTAAAAACAAGTTAAGGCAAACTTAGTTCTCAGCAATCGGCGCTGCCTATAGACAGCCGAAACACCAGAGGCGTGTGGCAAGTGCGTTGCCGGTCTTTTGGGGGTTAGGAATTTAAGGTTTGTTGAGAAATCGGGGATCGGAAAGGAGGTAATTGAACCTGCAGTAACCTTACTTTCACAACGAAACACAATGCAGACGTTGTTTCATCGTTGGTCTGCTGTGAGGCCATGATATTACTTCGGTAAATCACTTCCTATCTTATTTATGTAATCATAATAATATATCTACCTAGTAATTCAATGGAAAAAGTTACATCCACTAATTGCTAAATACGCAAAATTCTTACTAAAACGACACATCAACGATCAAACTCATAGATAACAGTGAGACAGCGAGTATCGTCACGTAAACCGATCACGTCTGCCCCGGGGACACGCGCGTGAACCAATGTCCAACATTATTACCTACTCACTTGAGACCTATAAGTTATAACGTGCATTTCCAATAGGTTTCACTTGTGTATTGGAGACACGATTACGCCCTTCTCAGGTATGGGACGTTATTAGATTTTTCCAAAATTGTCGGTGGTGCCGAACGTGAGATGAAGATTACTGAGGTTAATTGTGTATGAATAATACCTTTTACCTTTGATAAATGTTCAGTTCACCTTGAGCATGCGTGGTGATTAAACCTTCTCCATGTGGGATGAGGTCTCTAATCAGCAGTTGATACCTACATATTATAAACTGTTGATATTAACATTTTGAACGCCGTGGTGGTCACCGGTGACTGACGTTAGCGGAGGATTTGCCTTCGACAGTTTTCTATTGGCAGTCAAAGACTTAATGTTGATTCCCTCGTTGGTCGAGTGGTTGCAAATGCGACTGCCGGGTAAGGGGACATTTTAGTAGTATGGGACCGCTAGATTGACAAAAGAGTGAGGCGTGGTTTGTCCCGCGGTCCCCGTAAAGGATACCCATTAAAGGGGAAATCTTTATGACGGCTTCTCTTTGTATTTGTTTCATGATCTTAACACTGGTGTGCAGCACTTCATTCATAAACAGTTTAACACGTACTTTGATACAAAGGCGATTTCTTGCAGACAACTTTTGTATGAAGCTGACATAGGAGTCTGATATGGGTGATTTTATTGTTCTTTTTTGTGATTTTATTTTTGAGAAATTAAGATGTTCATAGGTAGGCCTTTTAAACCTAATTTTATTCTTATATCTGCCTATTTTTATTAATCCCTGTCAAAATCTTAATAAAAGGAATGGAAATAAAACAACACATTAAAAATATATCAAAATTAAAATTTAATCTGATGGGATGATTATCGTGTATTTTTGTAACATTATTATTTTTCATTCTACAAAATATTTTGAAATAATATTATTGAACATGAAAATTAAATGAAAAAGAAACGTCTGCTGTTTCCTTACAAACAAAGAAATACAATACATTTTCTGATTCAGTCGTATTTTTTACAGTTTAAATTATTTGTACGTATACATAATTTGTTCCAGGATAAAAAAATAACATTCACAAACAGAAAACTATAACTTTGATATTGATTTTAAGACATACATAATCTCTTATTATTGTGATAAAATACACTTACTACCGTACTCAGAGACATTTAATGATTACTTAAACTATTCCTTGGTAACGATTTTGTTTCGAAAACAATTGCTAAGGACTGGGTTACGTAACCATTAAATGACTGAGTACGGCGGTTACTTACACACAGCTTACTTAGCATACACCCACTATTTCTTCATTCAACTAAAAATAATTTATCATTCCTTTGCTATTAATATACAATCACAGAATTTTAATTAATACTATATTTACAATAGAGTACATTATTATGTACACAATTTATCTAAATGTTGCTCCCTGCCTCCATCAGTCATCAGTTTACTTACAACTACACGTTACATGTCTGTGCACTAAGTGGGTGCTTCCTCTATCTCCTGCGGACAGTTGCTGGCGACGCGGCTGGGCGTCCTGTTCAGCAGGAAGTCCAGGTCGTGGGATATCTTGTGCAGCACTTTGTCTGTCTGCGTGAATGTGCTGTGTGTGCTGGGAGTTTGGGACTGTGTGTCTACTAGCTGCAGATGAGGATTTTTGTCATCACTCTCATGGTTTATGGACGGCAATGATGTGCTCCATGATAGTTGAGGTGAACGCTTCTTCAGACAGCTCTTGATAGGACGCGGAGCTGTGCTCGTTGCTGATACGTCTGGAGTTGACTTTGCACACACCGTGCAGTTTGCCTGGTGATGTTACAAATTATTTAGGGCCCTAGTGCCTTCGTCACTTTGAACAAACTCTAGATTCATCTACGGAATTTTCAGTTACCTTTGATATGTCACTCGAATCCTTGAGCGGCTCGAAAGTACTAGCATGTGTGATAGTACTTTGTGGCGCTTCAGGTAGCACTCGTAGTTCCACACATACACGAGATACATGAGGCTTTGCACCACCTGGTGGCAAAGACATGAAAGTCAATACAACAAATTGAGAAGACCATCATTTCCTACATTCGTTAGATGTGCTGCTAGAGTATTACCTATAGGTATGAGGTCGCAGAGTGCTCGTGTGTCCACGTTGTGCGATGGTAGCAGTGCTTGCTTGTACTCCACACAGCGCACTATGTCCGCCACACACGCACCGCTCGACCCGCGCCTGGTCACACAACTACATTATACATCATCTGTCAATTGTACCATTATACTAAACTATGACGTCACACCAGCTCACCGGTGCAAGGGGCTCTGCAGCGGCGTGGCGCGCCAGTACGTGTTGGCGGGCGACACGTGAGACGAGGAGCACTCCAACGAGCCCACTGCGCCGCGACACTCCATCTCACGACCTTGTCTTATGTACACTACAACACAATCAACAATATTGTAAAACTAATCTCATAATCAGATCATGTTTATGCAATAAAGGTTCTAACAAACTCACAACTAAGCGATGTGTCTCCTTCAGGAGAATCATGCCATTCATTGTGTGAGGAAAGTGTGAGTAACCGTCGAGCTGCTCGTAGACACTCCTCGTCGCAGATCACGTAGCATATTAACATTGCTAGACCCTGAACACGCAAAAAACAGTATTAGTACAGAAGAGTAACTACTTTATTAGAGTACATTTTCAAACAAAACTGGTTCTCACATTGGCCAAGGCGGCGACAGAAAGTGCTATGACTTTGGGCATAGTCCTGTCTCCAGGCTGCGCGTAAGCAACCCCTGCAATCTGTGTCGCTGTAGTGGTGAAGAGAAGTACTAATGTATGGCGCACTACTCGCGCGCGATCACGCACGTACTCGCGTCTGTCGGGCGGCAGCTTGTGGGTCACCTAAAAAGTTATGAGAGAATGTTGATGGTTTCTAAGCAGATGTATAGATCCCACAAAAACATTTCATGTTAAATGTTGCCAAGACGAGACCATATAGCTCGCACTGTCAAAAAGTAATCAGATCCCGTGTAGAGCCAAGTTTCTAACCCTACATGCCCAGACCTAAATCGATAAGCCCTAATTTCACACTCAAGTTACGGGGAAATTCTACAGCCATAGCTCGTACTGCGTAGTTCGTAGCGCGTAGCAGAGTTTTTACGCTATAATTTTAGGCGTGCAAACCTTGGACGTAACTGGCGAGTCGGCCGCACGGACTTTTTGCTATTCGTCATATGGGCTTGAGCTTAAAAATCTATTCAATCTTCTAAACTCTTTCCGTGTTTCCGCGGCCGCATTCAGACCTCTAGCGTCAAAAGTTGCGGAAGTCTCGAACAAACTTTCACCCCCTAGTTTAAGGGGTTGGGGGTAAAAGTTCCAAATTTTAGGATTTTTTTGTTGTTTGGGTACTAATACTAGCTTACATACCAAATTTCAGTTTTCTAGGACTTCAGGAAGTACCTTAAGAATTTTGTTGATCATCAGTGAGTGAGTGAGTGAGTGAGTGAGTGAGTGAGTGACGAAATCGGGGTATTTTAGATATCAATAAAATCTAAAGTATAAGAGCTATGCAATTGAAACTTTAGAGGTTTATTAAGTCTACCACTGACATTATATCCTGAAAATTTTGTTTATCTGGTATAACCCAAACTCAAGTTATGAAGGTTCAAAAATACGACGAAGCGCTTCGAGAAAAGGTAGGTAGTGCCCTTGCGCTTGCGCTTCGCTTGGCTCGTCTTGGCGGGGGCACTACCGTGCCCCCAGATTGTATAGAAGACTTTGAGGTATGAGGTTCGCTTACTGTTCGAAGTGTCCTGGCAGCACAGAGAGCGAGACAGAGCGTTAGTGCGGCCAGTAGCGCAGCACCTGCTCCACAGACCGCATTAGCTGCAGCTCCTAGCTGTAAAGGTGCTCCGCCCCATAATCGAGCAGTCAGCCAACATAGAGTGCTCACACCTACAACCAATTTTAACAAATCACAATCAAACTCAATCCATTTAAAGACTCCATAATAATGATTATGGTCTTCTCACATACCTGCCAGTAGACCGACAGAAGGTGCTCGAGTGGCTGTAGCAGCCAACTCAGTGTGCAGTAGCAATGGTTGAGCACATAATGCGGCACAGCCAGCACACCAACACGCAGCCACTGCCCAACCGAGAGGCCCGATACACGCAGAAGTCTAAGGAACCCATAAATTAGTTTGAACACTCTATTGCTTACGAAATTTTCTAGTATAAGGGATATTTCAAACTAACCTGCTTTGTGTCACATTCAAGCAGCGTCAACATAGCCGCAGAATGTGTAGCGGCAGTAGTAGCTCTGAGTAGTACTGGCAGTCTCGTTTTACTACCCACTACAAGGCTCAGGAGTTGTAATAGAGCAGCCACGAGACACATAGCACTTCCCAGGCTCACCGTGATCTTCACAATACCTCGCGAGTCGCTTTCAGCGTCCGTCTGGAAGAATCACTGCTGTTTTGAAATTATCAAGCTAGTGTACACTATAGAAGTTATGTGTTTCTAGGTGTTAGTACTCACGAGACCCAAACTGTCGACGGTGAATAACGCGATGGTCGCAAGTCCTCGACAGCGGCAGGCGATGTAAGTCTGCTCTTGTACTCGGAGCTCACATGTTTGAGTTGTCCACACGCGTGGCGAGGATCGTGATCGACTTCCACATGCTAGCTGAGGTGCTAGGAAACCAAAATTCCATCAGATTATTATTGTTTTCTACTAAAAATTACGACTATTCTATTAGGTATCCACTCACCAACAGCACTATAATTCTTAGAATGTGTAAACAGCAGAGTCACAGTATGAAGAAGAGTATTGTCAACTCCAGCGCCACTGACAGAAAGCTGTATTTGTTGCGATGCTATCGTGTACTGTGTCGCACCACCAGACCTGGAAGAGTTGCTGCTACAACTGCCGTGGTGGGAGAAATAGAAATCATAATGTAAGAAAATAATAATAACAAAATCATAAAATAAGTTGAACAAAGATCAAAAGTAAGAAAGAATATTAAAATCGGAAATGAAATTGAAAAACACATAATGATAAAATTAATTTGTAATCGTAAATCTATAATTGAATCTGAACAAGAATCTTACTTATACTCGACGAATCTTTTCAGTGAAGGCAATCTTGCTCCCAAATCATGATAAAGAGCAATAACCACAGACGCATTTTCAGTTTTTGAAACCAGTTCTACTCCTGCTGATGTGACAGCCCATTCATCTTTCTCTGATAATACTGGTTGAAGGTCAAAATGTGCTGCATTGTCTTCAAGCACTGCTTTCGACATAACCGTGAATTCATGGTAGCGCTTATTGAAGCTACTTCTCAGGCCTGTTGTGTCCACTACCGCATTTTGGAGATCGAAAACTTTCTAGAATAAAGAAGATACTCTTAACATTGTTTGAAGTACTTATGATTAGTATGAGTAATAGGTCTAGTTGATTGGTCACTTACCTCTTCATCCAAGAAGGCATCAGGGTGTTTGAGTAGGTTATCGTAAATGTTGAGTAGATGTTCGGTACTGTTGTATCTATCGACTGGTTGTGCGGCAGGAGACATGAGGTAGTTGAGCATGTGCACGGCGTGTGTGAGGGGAGGCTCGCCCTCGCCCGGGTGTGTGGGCAGGGAGCGCAGCACGGCGCCGTACTGACGCGACACGTGGGACACTGAGCCCCACGAGTACCCCATCGATATCAGGGTAAACTGACAAAAATATTATAAGTCACACCTTTGTCTACAAAAAAGTCAACAAACTATGTGTGTGATGTAATACCTGTTCATAAATATCTTTCAAGGAATCCGCAACACAACCAGAAAAATCTGGTAACCTCCATTTGACACCATGCTCTCCGGTCTTTGGCTCACAAAACCTAAAAATTATCAGTATTGAAATCCGGTTAAAATGTAAATAGAGACTAAAAGACATTTTAATATTATACTGAAGTTTTTTATCAACCTGGTAGTTTCCCCGCTATGTCCAGGTGGACAAGATGCAGTCGCATGTGCTCCAGGAGCAGTTTTCGGCCAGCGCAAGCCGTGGGAAGCGTCACTCTCACACGCCGCGTCATCAGTTCCCAAAGCCCACATGGTTACCGCTTTGGCGTTGGTGCCAGCCACTGATGAAACTTGACATCGGAACTCACTGGATTTCTATACAAAAAGATCAAGATATAAACATCATCTTGTAATAAAACTTGTATATTAACTGATGGTTTAGTGTATCATACCTGTACATTATAAAGCTTCAGCACACTGCCTGCTGGGAACAAATCTTCCCAGACCTCTCTACCTGGTGCCATGGGTAGCAGTGTCCTTTCTCTTGCCCAACTAAATCCAAGAGCACCGTGCACTCGCCCAGCTCCCGCCAGACACGTTATTGTGACATTATCACCCTGATGAAGTAAAAGATAGATTTTTACCTAGTGCATATATTCCGGATGATTTAAAAGTTGGTTTGAGTACACTTACTTTATTAACAGTCAATGTAGATGGCACCAGGCGTATCTCAGGCGGTCGCAGCACTGTCAGTCTCAACGCTCTGCAGCGTCTCCTGCCAGCATCGTCTGCTGCACAGGACCACTTGCCGGTGTCCAGTTTCTCCGCTTCTGTTACCCCTAGTACAGACATTCGACGACCAAGTGCATCTTCAGACACTGTTCGAGTCCAAATGTCCCTAAAACCAGATTTATTTTACCTATTTACATACTTGGCAGCACTTGCGTACTCATGCTCATCGTTACTACTAGAAGTACTTTTTGCTAAAACACCTAAAATTAAAGTAAGCAGAATAGTCTCATTTTCAACTATAAAATTAAGCCATCAAAACGGTACGCTGGAAGTTGGACGATTAATCGGTGCGGTTAAATAACAGTCACCGGTAATTGGATGGGTGGCCATTCCGTGTCGGCGCTGAAAAGACTCGTTTACTCGTCGAGACTATTATGGTACAGATGGAGTTTTTAAGCCTGGTCTGAACTTTTTTTACGCTTAAGTAGATTTAGTTTATGAACATTATGTTCACTTACCTTGTGGTGCCGTTGAAGTTTATTTTAACGCTGTCTTTGTACCACGTAAACGCCATGTTTGGGGATCCGTACGCCATACAAGTTAATATAAATTCTGATCCCTCCCATACTTCTGGTCGTTGGTTTACTACCAGCTTCTGTTGGTTGAAATAAGAAAATAAAAATTTTGCCATTACTTTGTTGTATTCAGTAAAAACAGAGTTTTACACTATCTGGTATTTTTCGAAGTTTGCCAGTCTGGTATATTTTTTCCACTGGATAGTCCCACACTTGACGAAAATTACGCTCTGTCATAAAAACTTATCACACAACGACAGGACCACTGGGGAGCGCTAGTTTAACTACACAACTAGGAAACATGGCTATTCCTACCTAAACACTGAGGGGTGTAATGGTGTTTTTGAAACAGGGATGATATTTGAGCCAGGATAACGAGTTAACGAGTATTATCTGGTAGCATGTGTTCTGGACTGACGCCAACTTTTGCAGAAGGCGGTATTAAACGTTTAATTGAAGTAATTAAACGCAGAAACGTAGGAGACGGGCTTATTGCTAGTGGTATTTTTTGTTTTTCTTTAAAAAATGAGTGTTCTAATATTTTTTAAAGTGAGAATAATGATCCAATGGTTTCTGCCTTGGGCGAGGCGAGAGATAGTGACTCTTACTAACTAAAAACCTCCCCGTTCCTACTCCTGCTTTTCGAGTCGGAGCCCCGGTAAACCCGCTAGGTAGTCAAAGTAAAAGGGGTACCAGATTCGGTATTTTAGGTACTTACTGTAGTGTGTCAGCGTGTAACTTTTAATATATTTGTTGCCTATTATACTTATGGCATTCTTACATTGTGCGTTTTTAGTGGTACTAGACGAGGTAAAGATTATCTACAATGTGATAGGTGTGGGACTTCTAACCCGTTAAGGCTGAGTACTACATCTAATTTTATCGACAAAAAAGTAATATGGGGTTTGAAACCCCAATTGAAAATATTGAAAAATAGCAATTTTTTCGGTAAAGATTATTCAGAAATTATTTTTTTTCTCACTAAAACATTACCAAACATAATTATGAAAAAAGTATTGAATTATTTAGCCAAGGTTATAAACGGAGCTACCGTTTGACGTTTTTTTGTTTCTACAACGCATGCAGCCTTTGATATCACATAAAGTAAGAAAAATATTAAAATAGCCATAATTTTAAGGGGATGGTGGATTCGACCCCTTCGACCCCCGACTTTTGTCCATAAAATTAGATGTAGTACTCAGCCTTAACGGGTTAGAAGTCCGAACCCTATCACATTGTATAAATCACTTCACTATGCTAAAATCTCATAATTTTTTTAATCTTCTAAATCGAATGGTAACTAGCAAGAAATGAATAAAATTGTCTGTTAAGCAAAGTTACCTCGACGCAGCCAAGTAACAGAAATCTCGTTACACTAAGTAGGTACTTTTTCATTGATTGTGGGTACGTACTTAAGAATTTAATCAAGCTGAGATTTCCCCAATTCCCCTAAGCGCTCATGTTTGCTCTTGATTTCGCCGTTAAAGATTGATGGTGTCGTTATGATTGTGAGTGCAGATATTGGCGAAGAGATTTTAGATTGTCTCGTTCTTTGAGAGATCAGGAAAGCAACTTCGGTGTACGAGATTTTGAGTTCAAACTGGGATTAGATAGAGTGGGATGTTTAGAAATTGAGTAATTAAAAAGAGATTGCGGTTCATGGTTGGCTTGATAATAAACTTACTTCTAATGCAGGGAAAACAATCATATAGACTCATTGAAAACTGAATATACTGTGACGGTTGCTACTTACAGTTGCTTACATTAAGATTGACTGCCAACAAAAATCTGTTGAAGGCAAATCCTCCACTAGCGCTGGTCACTTTTGCCCCCCGTGGCGATTAATGTGTTAAAGACTATACCCATTTACCAATCTCAATAACAATTTTGTTATAGGACTTACGTGCAAACTGAGCGCTGGATGCATTTCGAAGTGTGTAGTAGTAGGTATGAGTCGAGTGCGCGCTGAAGCGAGCCTTGCCAGTGCTGCTCGTAAAGCCGGTGCCTCACGCCTTGAGCTCCACACACGCACCCAAGCATCCCTTATACCTTCTGTAGTTGGCAAACTGTTACACAAAAACATTCATGTTTGAAATAGAACAGAATTAATAGTCTTTTGGCTTAAGTATAGTCGAAGCTAAAGCTGTAACACCATCTCAAAACAACAAAAAAATAAAGAAGCAAAATCCCTTTCCGAATAGGGGGATGTCCAATTGCCATTGCGATTGCTTACCATTAAGTGATCCGTCTGCTTATTTGTCACTTAAACTAAACTAATACATCCAGTACCAATAGCTGCTAAACTTACCTCGTATTTAACACTTGTACATCATCTTCTAAAGTAATATTTGATGCTTTCAAAAATTCTGTGAGCTGTAACAAAAATATTATCAATATTATTTTCTACCTAGTCTAAATTCCATCCAGTTTAGTTTTTTCAATGCAATAAATTACCTGTTTCGCAATTTCATCCGATATGTTTTCATTTGGTAGGTCCACTACTTGCAGTCTTGTTTCGAATCGCGCTGATACTGCAAGAAAAAGATATTTGATGATGATACACAACTTCTTAAAACCTCATTTGGATATTATAACAATCCAATTTTAAGTAAATACTCACACGCATCTGTATCCTTTGGATTACAATCACAGGCTGTTCCGTCTTTACAAACTTCTGCACATTCTTCTATACCACATTCTAAAACAAGAACATCACAATAAAGTAATTAATTACCGTATTTAGTAGTATTTAGTGTTTCGTTCATTTGTACACGATCTTTTAAAAAGTATTAACTTCCAGTGACAGCCCTAATTTATTGGACAACTACTAAACGTGTATACTGTACAGAAACAAGCAAGTCTTGGGTAATTAATTGCATTTATAAAGGACCGAAAGAATGTTTCATTAGGTTTCTGAAAAAGAACTCTTGTATATTATAATACTGTGTAATTTGCGAAAGCTTTTTATATGAATAAAATCTTGTATCATTATCATTATTATATTTTCAGCAGGTTTTGTAATAAAGTACAAAAATATATTGAACGAATTTATATTGTGATAAGTGTTAGATCAACAGCCCGTGACAATCCTATGATGGACAATGGGCTCTTCTACATTAGTGGTTTATTTATCTATATAACTAGCTTTTGCCCGCGACTTCGTTCGCGTGGAATAGTGACTTCCGGCAAATTTTTGGTTTTAACCACATAGTTCCCGATCTCGCGGGATCTCTTCAAAAATGAGATGTGGAAGATATTCCAGGGAACTCTTCAAAAATCAACATAATGAGCTCTGCGTTAGAATTTAATAGATGTATACTCACTTAGGGCATTGAAAAAATAATTTAAAAACGGACTTAAACTAACTTAAAGCTACGAATTACGAATTTATAACAATTAAAAAAGAAACTATATTACAACCTATCCTCTATGCTATAATAACCAAGCTTAAACTATATAATTTAAAAGAAACGACATAAATCTAATCTAATTAATTTATAAATTAGACTTACAATTTTATTAAAAAAACTAACTACAGTAACTACTAATAATCGATATCAAACTAAACCTACGTTAAATAGTTTAACCAAAAAACCAGGAAAACCCAACAAATAAACTTATTAATTGACAAATACAACGAAACCAATTTAGAATATACGAAACACCAGGTAGTGGAGCGCCTGGGGGTTTTCACCTCGGATTAGAGTTACAGTGAATGAATTAATATGATCGATGTGGGATATTGTTTTTTAAACTATAAATTGCAATGTTTACCCAAAATTTTTTTGTGCACTCCATTTTTTTATTGTTTAAACAAATTATTATAAAAAAATAATGTTTGACCATATATTTTCACTTTAAACAGTATTTTTTTTTATTTATATGTTAAATCTTACCTGAGTAGACATATAGGAACATTTTTCAAAGATACCTGTGTATAAAAATAGCAGTATCTCGAACAGGTAGAAAAACGTGGAGGGGAGAGCGGAGCGACAGCTGCTATGTACAATGGAACTTCTTGGCCAGTTTAATTATAAATGAAACGCACTTTATTGTGTACATTGAAAAAAATACGGTAATTAATTATGACTAATGAAAAGAAAAAAATATTTGTACAAAATCTGTTTATTTAAATATATTACATGGTTGTCTACATCAAATATTTTCTTGTACTTCATCTATCTGTATAATAGGTGAAGTATTGGAACAACTATTTCCGCTGCACTGTAAACATGATACACTGCAGTATAAACTACACTCGCGAGCAACCAAATCGACTCAACCTACATGTGCGCATTCGAAGACGTTTTCTTAAAAATATACTGAATTGCTTTTAAAAACCGATATACCATTAGAAAGCTTACAACTTCAGCTTTATATTGGTACCATTATTATAAAAATTGTATCAGTACTTTTTAAAATATTTAACTTAATTCAGCGGACTAGAGTATTTGCTCACTACGACTCCAACAAGTTATAACACAAACTACCCCTATAAAACCTCCACATTAAGGTTAACTTTATCTGTGGCTTATCGAAAGTTGATCGTACACATCTCCGCAAAAACGCTTCATTTTATTTCCAAAAATTTTGGATAGGACACCAGAAGAAGCCGCTCAAGTCGTTGCTCTACTGGAACAAGGACTAAGTCAGCGAAGAGTTGCTGCTCATCTGAGTTTGAGCCAATCTGCAGTATCAAGAGGGTACAGGTAGTATCAAGATACTAGTGCCTTCAATCGAAGACCAAGAATAAGCCGCCACCGGACCACCTCGGAGAGAGACGACCGTTTTATTATTTCAACTTCACTACGAAATCGTCACTTAACCGGTGTCGATGTTCAACAGGAACTCAGAAGAGCTCGAGGAGTGGCTGTCAGCGAGTGGACAGTACGGAGACGGTTAAAGGAAGCCAACCTCACCTCTAAACGGCCTACCACAGGCCCGAAATTGACGACCCGCCATCGCCAAGTGCGCATTCAATTTGCCCGAGAACACCTCGATTGGAGCATAGAACAATGGAGGCCAGTCTTATTAACTACCGAATGCAGAATGTGTCTGCACGGTAGTCGTACGGAACGCACGGTAGGTTGAGTCGATTTGGTTGCTCGCGAGTGTAGTTTATACTGCAGTGTATCATGTTTACAGTGCAGCGGAAATAGTTGTTCCAGTACTTCACCTATTATACAGATAGATGAAGTACAAGAAAATATTTGATGTAGACAACCATGTAATATATTTAAATAAACAGATTTTATACAAATATTTTTTTTTCTTTTCATTAGTCATAATTAATTACCGTATTTTTTTCAATGTACACAATAAAGTGCGTTTCATTTATAATTAAACTGGCCAAGAAGTTCCATTGTACATAGCAGCTGTCGCTCCGCTCTCCCCTCCACGTTTTTCTACCTGTTCGAGATACTGCTATTTTTATACACAGGTATCTTTGAAAAATGTTCCTATATGTCTACTCAGGTAAGATTTAACATATAAATAAAAAAAAATACTGTTTAAAGTGAAAATATATGGTCAAACATTATTTTTTTATAATAATTTGTTTAAACAATAAAAAAATGGAGTGCACAAAAAAATTTTGGGTAAACATTGCAATTTATAGTTTAAAAAACAATATCCCACATCGATCATATTAATTCATTCACTGTAACTCTAATCCGAGGTTTTACGGTTTTGAATGCTCCAGGCACTCCACTAAGGACCACTACAGACAAATAATCATACGACTGATAATACACTTTTTCTACGATAGTACCGAAGCGCTCGGCCGATACCCAACCAAATGAATGTAACGAAACCATAGCGCGATCTATTTCGATCCCAACGCCATCTATCGAGGATAAAGACAACTTGGATTATTTATATACTCCGTTCGGGCATTTTCTTTGTACTAAAAGTTTAACTATATTGATATTATATTATTTTTTTCATACCTTTTTACCCGACTGCCAAGGAAGGGTTATTACTATTTATTTACTTTTTTTCGATGAATTAAAACAATAACATGAACCGAAGTCGTGTAACGATCGACATAGAATTATCTATACTCCGTTAGAGCGTTTTCTTTGTACTAAAAGTTGTATTATATTATATTTTTCATTGCTTTTTACTATTTTGTAAAAACAAATTTCCAATGAATTAAAACAACAACATGAACTGAACAATTGTAGTGACACCATTGCGCGATCACCGCCATCTATCTACGGAGTATAGGAACAGCTTTTTGAAATAAAAACTAAAATAAAATCCTATGTCCTTTCTAAGGTTCTAAACTATATCTGTGCGAAATTTCAACCAAATCCGTCAAATAGTTGCGGAGATTAATGGTATAAGCATAGAATGTTCGACGTGATTCTTTAATTTGACATAACTTTTTTATTTATGAACCGATTGACATGAAACAAACACTAAATGTAAATATAAGCATCCCACAATATATTCGTGAAAACCGCATCCAACCCGGATCAGCCGTTTCTGAGATTAGCGCGCACAGACGAACAGACAAACAGACAAACAGACAAACAGACAAACAGACAAACAGACAAACAGACAAACAGACAAACAGACAAACAGACAAACAGACAAACAGACAAACAGACAAACAGACAAAAAAAAGTTAATTACATTTTTGGGTTCGACATCGACATAACAATAACCCCTGCTATTTTTTTTATTTTTATTTTCAATGTACAGACAGCACTTTTCTACGATTTTATTATATGTATAGATTATCACACTCAGCAGGTGGATTGAAGATCGCAGTTGAAATGGTTCTTTATTAGAGAGCGTTGCCACCTAATCTCTGCCAAATTTGTAGGATGTATGTGATTTACTAGTATCTGTACTGTACAAAATTAGGAAGAAAGATATGTAATTTATAAAATGTGTACATCTCACCAGGCGCTGCTACCTGGGCCTCGCACAAGTCCCCCGTGTAGCCGGGCGCGCAGATACAGCTGACGGCGGCCGGGCCCATCTGTCTGCCGATACACTTTTGTTATTGAATAAAATGGAAACATTTAATCATTTCCTAGTTTCAGAAATACTTAAGATACTATTCTTAGAAGTAGAATTCCATAGAATATTCTTAGAAGTAGAATTAGAAGTTGATTCTATATATCTTCTAAGAATATAGTATGTATATTTGTAGTTCTTCTACCCTACCCGTGAAAATAAGTTTTTATTAGAAAATTTTGGGACGGCAAAAGTTAAAAGTTTTAACTTAATATGGAAATTGTCTCAGTCTAATAACATTAAGGTTTGGACGACATTTTACAATTCATGCAAATGAAGGGATGTAAAAATACAAAAAACTTTTTATATGCCCGACATTTCGGTCTAGAAATTCGATTTGGCCTGAATTAGGCAAACAATAAAAGCTTTTGGGTTTGTAGAAGGTATTTTTAAGGCCTTTTTCTGCGCTAGAGCCGAATAAATTAAGGTCACTTCACACAAAAACGAAATCAAAAAGGTTAAATAATGGAACTCTAGCCACATGTGGTTTTGTCTCACGAAATAAAAGTAGCTCTTGCATTATTAAAGCGTTTCTTTAACATATTTTCCGTTTGGTAGGCCAAAATTATTATTTGGTTTTAACCTTTGGATTTTCCTATTTTTCTCTTGGCCTTTTTCCAACTAGGTTGGGTTGGTGCTAAATCTTAATTAGATTCAGCGGGATGTTTATTTTACGCAAACGATTGCCTTTTACAACTCCGCTTGGGGTAATATGACATCCTTGGGTAGGCCACTGGATCCGTTATCATGCTTTTGGGGTATTTCACTACTCTTTATTTTCGTGTGATAAACGGGTCTGGCAGATTTACGATTTCATAAAATATGTGATACTGTAACTAGATACTAAAGCCTCTGATAATTTGTTGTAGTTAAACAAACAATTATAATGTAAAAAGAAACTAAACGATATAACAAATACCAATTGGTCCAGGGAAATAATATTTAAACTTACCTGCAGGTGCCGCCATTTTTACACATGTTGGAGGTCGTGGGACACAGCGGACCGACTCCGCAGTCCACGCCGGAGTAACCATCGAAACACGAACAGTAAAACTCCCTGTGATACAGGAAATATTAAAATTAAAAATTGTTGAGATACTTTACTACATTATGTTTTGATGAGGACATTGCCAAAACATGTAGATTGTAGATACATTAATCATAGTCTAATATCATTAGGTATAGGGATATTTATTTGCACTGTAATAAAATTTAAAAATAATGCACATTTATATTAGGAGAAATTAAACATCTTATACCTACGTAAATCTACGTATTGATATTTCCAGTGTGTGGAAACATCAACGAAATAAAATGTAGATTATGTAGTAGATTGTTGTACTAAAGAAAACTGAGTTTAGTAGGAATAGAATCGATTAGAAAATGAAAAAAGATGGCTGACTCTAAATAACTTAAAATAAGGACACTAAGAAAAAGAAGATAATTATTTCCAGTATACAGATTCGTAGTAGGTACTCACTGATAATCATGCCTGGCATAGCAGTGTCCCAGCAGGCGGCACTCGATGGCGCTGCAGGAGCTGGGCCCCGGCGCCTGCGTGGCCGGCCGCACCTCGTACGTCACGTTGAACCCGTACACGGCCAGCAGCCCCAGTATGTATGTATATAATACTCACTGATAATCGTGCCTAGCATAGCAGTGTCCCAGCAGGCGGCACTCGATGGCGCTGCAGGAGCTGGGCCCCGGCGCCTGCGTGGCCGGCCGCACCTCGTACGTCACGTTGAACCCGTACACGGCCAGCAGCCCCAGTATGTATGTATATAATACTCACTGATAATCGTGCCTAGCGTAGCAGTGTCCCAGCAGGCGGCACTCGATGGCGCTGCAGGAGCTGGGCCCCGGCGCCTGCGTGGCCGGCCGCACCTCGTACGTCACGTTGAACCCGTACACGGCCAGCAGCCCCAGCGCGCGCAGCTGCGTGCCTTCTATCCGGTTCAGGTTCAGCTCCACCACCAGTATTGGACTTTGGACCTATAAAAAAATACTAAATTAAGTATCGTCATCAACAGTCTATTACTAGATTATGGGTCTCCTGTACATTAGAAGATTGGCTATAATTTACAATTAGCCCTCGTAGCTGGTTTAGGTTTATCAGAGAGCGCTGATACCCAGTCTCATTTTCTAGCTATTTACGTGAACTCTCTTTCCCATATAGGTAATAATAAAATAGTTAGTTTAATTCCATACATTACCGATGTGACGCAGCATAGGATTAGTCTTATGTACCACGGCTTAGCTACATACTCATAGATCAAGGAAATAATGACTTGATCAGCAGTTGATTGAGCAACTTGCAACGTCAAGGTAAATGAACTCAAAAATAAGGCATTGTGCAACGAACAATATAGGCTTGCAGCCGTGACTGCGTGTGTGCACAAAAGGGATTTTTTTATTAATAAATCGCCAATATTTGAACAATGAACAAACAGCCTGGAATTTGAGAATATTTTCCTGGAATAAAGATAAGTTCAGTTTCCATAAAAAGTAAAGAGTTTTTGTGAAAGTATATGTATGAAATACCGTTAAACGTATCGTGTACGTTTATAAGGGTATTGCAAATTGGCGTATAAAGTTCAGAATGAGCAGAATAGTAGTAATAGGAGAGAACATATTACTACAAAAGTATGAATATGAAACAAATCTAATACATAATATCAAATTTAATATTCATACTTTCGTTACTACAAAAGTATGAATATGAAAGAAATAAATAATACCATAGTATCAAATAATAATATAATCAAAGACTTTCTATCTACACGTGTTTCATATGTAAGTATAAGTTTAATAAATATTATATTTTTGGGCGATGTGGTCTCAGAAAATGTACAATGCTACCGCAACTATGAATCAAGAAATGTTCAGAATACGGTTACACTAGAAACAATTTATTGGTCTCTCACATTATTATATGCTATGGGAATTAAAACCTTAATGGATTGTAATATAGTGGTATTCATAATAAAGCTTAAAGAAAATTAATAGACGCCATTTTGTTGTTTCAGAGAAGCATGTGTGAATCCTTATTGAGATTTTATAATAAATATATATAAGAGTACATACCTAGTCTGTAGATTAATCAATCAATTTTAATTTTACACCATTTCAAATAAAAAGATTTCAAATAACTTTTCCACTGAGTAAAATAAAATCGTAAATCGTATTTAATAAAAACAATGAAATGCAAAACGAACATATTATTTTATTACAGAATTCAAAAATCGAACAGCGCCACGTTTATATATTTTTTTTATTATTAGCAGCCAGTTTTAGTAGCTGCCAGTTTTATTTTAATTCAAAAGCCATTCAGCCTCGATGGTAAAAAAAATATACGAACTTTTCGAAAATAAAATATTAATGTAAATTTTAACAATAGGAACATCAAACTCGATATTTGGAATTCGAATAAAGCATTTAAATAGGATAACTATATTACGTTGCTTGATTGTTAAAATAATTTAATTTATTTCAGATATTTCTTGTTTTGTTTAAACTAAAACAACTGTATATATTGCTTCTAAATTAAAATTTATTTATGAGTTCGCTAGCAAAAAGGCAACTTAATGGATGCTGCTAAAATCCCTCTCTACTAATTAGCACAAACTTTTAAATCCACAGCTTGAAGCTGCTAGTGGTCGACGCTGTGCCGTAACTTTTCGATTTATTTCTGCTCTCAGTTTGACTTGGCGGTAAATGCTCGGAGCAGTCGAGATCCGCCGAAAGAAAAATAAAAACAAAACCCGTGTGTTTAGTAACACGAGGCAAAGTTTTGCCGGGGTTTATTTTTGTTATAACGAAATTGTGACGGGAAGAAATTAGATAGGTTTTCTTGTAAACTCACAATCTTGTTTGTAAGAAGAAGTGACTAATTAAATTTGTACTCTCTGTCTAGTGAGTTACAGTTGCAAGTTCTGCATTCGTTCGTTCGTTCCACAATTATACCCATCTGTCGCTATCTGTGTCCGCGCAGCTGATAGAAATAAGTTAGTTAATTAATTTATTCCTGTAATTTAGTTCTGCTGAGAACTTTCTTCGTCTACTGAATATATTAAGTTCATAGATAACTTTATTATTGAAAGTGGGGCGTGGTTAAGTTACAACCTCGCGACTCTCTGTTGACTCGGGGTATCGTAGTCAAGTCCGTAAATCAAGATGAAGGTTTGTCATATTTCAAGACTTCGTGTTTGTAAATCGATATTATTTTTTACCTTCACGCCCGTTTATCCCCAGAAAAGTAGGCAGAGGTGCACATTACGGCACGTAATGCGTAAAATGTATAACCAGTTTTCACTATGTGATTTTTTCGAAAAAAAAATCATTTGCACTTTGGCCGACCCGGGAATCGAACCCGACACCCGTTGTCCGGCAATCGCACTTGCGATCACTCGACCAAAGAGTCAGGCAAATTCTTGATAATAATAATGTTGAAGGCAAATTCTCTGCTATTATAAGTCCACATTAACTGCGTTGGGAATAAACGCAGGCATGGACCAAAAAACCCTCATCTTACCTAACTATAACGTTTTACTATCACAAAGAAACAAAGCGAGCCAAACCTTTTCTAGCTGTTAATAGTTGAACTAACAATCTACTAAAATTTTGTAGTCGAAGCGAAACGAGATTGTGAGTACTTGTTTTCCAGTACATAGGTACACATTGACCTCTCTCTCTAAAGTAAATGTGAAACAATTTGCCGGCACTCAGGGCATAGAATATTCAGTTCAATTGTTTGTAGGTAAGTACCTAGTACCTAGTATCGACAAACATACGAAACTTCTAATATTCTAGGTATTCTAGTTAGTCTACAAGGATAAACATATTAATTGTTAAAACATTGGTGTTGTACTGAATGAATACGTATCAATTGTTTAAATTTTAAGAGAGTGGTTTGAAATTATTTTAATATTTAATTTATAGTGGGAGAGCTATTTATTCAAGTGTGGGAGAGCTATGCTTTGGCATGAATGGGCCGATTCGACTAGAGTGAGGCCACACAGAAAACCGACGTGAAACAAAGCTTGCGTTGTGTAGACACAACGCAAGTCTCCAATCTTCCCAAAATTCCTAAGCCCTAAAAGACCGGCAACGCACTTGTAAGACCTCTGGTGTTTTGGGTGTCCATGGGCAGCGTTTGCTTACCGATCAGGGGATCCGTCAACTCGTTTACCAATTTGTACAGCTTCTACAACTAAATACGAATCTCGTAACACCATTGAAACATTATTAATTTTATCAAACTCACAATCAACACCCGACTTTATGAATTAAAACACTTCCTTGCCTTCCAATACAGCTTCAAAGCAGCGGCGGATCTAGTGGGTCAGTACGACAGAACCCGTTTAGGCTACACTTTGATGCCGGTGAGGCGGAAGGTCTGCGAGCCGGCCCGGGTATAAGTCTGCGGTGATATTGCTCGCCCGCGGCTACCCGCAACAAGTACTCCCGGCGACCGCACATAGCCTCACCGGATTTATTTGACGGACTCCCTGTATATAGGATTTCCACTGGCCACTGCTCTTTTGGAAAATAACTTTGCTTCTATATATCGAGCAGACGGTGTTTCCTTGAAATGAGATTGTGGGATTTATTTATTTTCTTCTTTATCCTGTGTACATTTCTGCTTCGTACATGAATAGATAGATTCATAGTACATTTATTTATTTAAGGGTGCATTATAACAGCTACAATTTACTACAGAAACATAACAAGACAATTACTTGTATACTTGTGTACAATCCTACCAATGATAGACAAATGAAATTTTAAAGATGATTCAGTCAGTATAGGGATTTGACACTGAAATTAAGGTTGTCAAAATTTTACTTTTGTTTTCATACTTTCAAATAGAGTTTAGATTCAGTTTATTTACGGGACAACCTAAGAAACTCAAAATATCATATCTTCCATTGAAACGAAATTACTCCAGAACCTAAACACCTCAAGCAAAATAACAGACGAAAAAATCTCATATTAGTTAGTCCCTTTCTTTGTTCTAAAACTAATTTCCAGCTTATTTCTTTGTTACATAAGCATTCAGAAGAAAATTACAATGTAAAAGTAAAGGTTTTGTCGGCCTTTGTAAATACTGGGCTAACATTTCTAAGTGATATTTGCTAGTACAATATGTGTAGGTATATTATGTACCTTTGCAAAGTAAAGAGGAAATTAGGTACGTAAAGTATATAGGTAACTACATAACATTTGTTGAAATTGTAGCAAAACGTATTAATTTTCCTACAAAAAATATTGTTTTGTATGCTTTTTTCTCCCTTTCAATAGGAATGATGATAAATGATAATAAATGATAAATGATATTTATTTTGCAAATAGGTTATAAAATAACACTTATACATGTCAATCTCTTAAATAACTAGATGAGGCATTTCCTATCGACGAAACGACGATGACGGCGTATAACAATTAAAACTTTATTTAGTCCGTCAACTAGGTAATGCAACAAAATTTTAGACACGTATTTCTTTATTTTATCGTATAAGAAAACTGGGAGTGGGAACTAACAATGTCACTATTGAGTTTAAAACGTATGTAAAAGTGTCGTCATGCTATATTTCAAACCAATAAATTGTCGAAATTACTTGTTTTCGTAAGAAAATAAGAAATCAGACGGACATTAAAAGACAAATTAGTTATCTACCCTATTATATAGGTTCAGTGTAGGCACAAGAGAATAAATTTTCATCAAGAAAACGCAGGAATAGATCGCAAACATAGGTAGGTATAGCAAACAATGTAATTTTATCGCATTTTGTTGTATAAGCAGTTCATCTACTTTACGACTCTTTGGGCCCCGATACTCTCGTATTTATAAAGGTGACATCAGATTATATTTTTTATAAAATATATTAGATTAGTATTTATGCGGTATTCACTCCTGGGAACGATACAATCAGTCGCAGTGGAACGACCAGCTGCGTGGTCTGAATATTGAATGAGAAACCTTATAATTCGTGAATTTAAATAAATATTTCTACAAATATTTCGCTAATGTTAATACGTTAGATACATATCTACTGTTAATACGTATCTACATTATATAAATTTACGTTTTTGTGGTGACTTAGTAGGCATAATATATGACAAGGCTTATAAAACCGTTCTCATATTATTTATAGTACCTATGTCAATTCACCGATGCCGGTTTCATGATGATAACTATAATATAAATTATATTATAATGTAGATTCAGCAATGATTCATTGTGCCGATAGTCGTATCTACCAATGGCTTCATAGCCAAAAGCCGCGACCAACAGCTAAATAGGCTAACGTCAACTAGATGTTATGTTTAAATAACCCTTAGATGATTGGATGATGCAGAAAACAAGCAACTTCTGGACACGTATAGTCCAGAAATTCCTCTATCTGGAGCCCATTACTAGTGGGCTACTGCTCTTTATACTTTAAATGTTTAAAATTGTATAAATTTATTATTAAAAATAAATAAAAACAAACTATAAGTACTTGCTTACGTAATGGTAGATATCGTTTTAAGTTTTGGGTATTAAAACATATTTTAAAAGTTAAATATTAAATCAACCTAACTTTCAAGAGCACACAACATCTATAATCGAATAACCCAAAAATCAAACCCGAAATCGTTTTCTTGGCAGTTTGCTACATGAACGAGTTAAGCGTTGTTTTATAAAAAGGTAAAAGTTTATGTGTACGTAATGCATCAGAGTGACGATGCTAAACTCAGACCCTTCCGGCCCACTCGTGATAAATGTGAGGGCTCACGGAAACCTCAAAGTTACTTTATGAGGTAACAAAAAAACCTTCAAACCTCACTTGAGTGCATGGAACTGCTGACATGCGTTTCAATTTATGGCGTAATGATTTGCATTTGTTTCGTCGTTCTCTTTTATTATTTAGAACTGAACTTGTAAATTGAACAGAAGCAAAAGAAAAGACATTTATATCAGGTTTAAGTTTGTGCTAATGCTGTTTTTTTAAACGTTGCCTCACATTAGTATTCTATCCAGTGTCGTGGGTGCGTTTACAAACAGACAAGTATACATATCACATCCAGATCGAAAACAACAATCTGGAGATCACACAAAGAGAGATTACTCCGAGGAGGAATGGAAAGCAAGAAAACAAGAAATTAGCCGGTTACCCAGTCACCGCACCGACCATGTAGTCGTGTGTTTTAGACCATCTAACTATGTTTTTTCTTTGATGGTTATCTTCTTTTCGATTACTTCTCTTTTCATTACATTCCAGATAATCAGGTTCCATTTAAAAATAAACAAAACTGTGATCTGGAGTATAAATATTAAAGAAATAAATAAAGTACCAAACAGTTTCAATATTGCATTGCCTTGGGGCATCAGGGCACCATGCAATTGCTTGAAAATTGCTCTCGTGAAAACTGCTCGGGTGAATTTTGAATACAGTATTTTATGAACATTATCTTGGGAGTTGAACTGTACAGGTATTCTGGATATTCCACAGAAATACAAATGATTTAGGATGTTTTTTTATAGTAGAGAAGCTATCAAGCTAAGTTGTAGGCCATAATTTAAAATATCTCAAATATTATATTATGTACTTTCTGCCTATTTACGGAAAACGGGATTAACTTTGATTGTCCGTTATTGATTCGTATAAGCAGACGGATCACCTGGTCTTTAAATGTAAACCAATGTAAACGAGTAGATGGATTACTTTATAGTAAGCGGTCATCAACACCTAACATAATGATTGCTTCATTACTTCAGCAAATCTGATGGCGTGTGTTGCCATAACTAAAACTAAACGATTAAGAATTGTAGCCAAAATCCCACATTCAGTTGTGTGTTACTCGATCAACAAGACAATCATTTAATTTTATCAACGAAATATAAAAATATCCAAAACAGGGTTGTCACCAAAAACACAGTACAAGTAGGAAACACAAGGCTTGTGAATTTTATCTGTATTAGGCAATCGTTCTAGGCCCATAATCGTGTAGGCAGACGTTTCTAGAATTAGTATTCATGAGATGAACACTAAAAGCCTAAAGCGATTGGATTTTAGTATCGCAGTTTACTACATCATGCTTTGCAACAATAAGGTTTTTTTGTCTCAGCTTAACGTAAAGAGAAAGTGGATTTTTTAAATTCTGATTGGATTCATTTTATAAAACAATTGAGCTAACTTCGTTTATATGCATATGTACGACAATTATTTAGCTTGTATTTTTGTAAACGCTAACGTATGTTGGTAAAGATACAAAAACTCTGAATACATGGCACGAAACAACACTTTTTGGATCATTCAGAGTTGCGTCGTGCGGGAATCAAACCCGCTACACGTTGCACGGCACCGGTTGCACATCTGCGCCAATCTACAGTCAATAAATACGTACGTACTCAGCCAATAAGTATGTACCAGCTATAAAATCATAATTTGTGCCATTCCACTATCTATTCTCTATCGCAATGACAAGATATATAATTCTTAATCATAGGTAAAGTAGCAAGCTTAAAGTCGTAGGTTCCAAAGAGTTTTATTTTTACCTACCTTTTTGAACTACGTCTCCCATTACATGCACATGAGCTCAACTTAATTCTAATTCACCAGTCATTGTAATATTTTCATCTCATTAGATCTTAAAACATCTTAGTACAAATTGCCAGAACATCATTGCAGGTGATTTCCTTGTAAACACAAACATACAAACCTCGCGTATATAATGATCTTACCAACTGCGAAACCGTAATGACTTGAGATGGGACAGGAGATTAGGAAGAGACAAACCTCTCAGAGGTAATTACTGATAAGCTAAGCACTCCTGCTGACTGCACACAACTTTATGAGGGCGGTTTGTTCTGTGGTGGCCAGAGAAATTAATTGCGATTTAATTTGGTTTCGTTAACAAGTTTCGTACTATTTCTCTTAAGATTTGTGGAGGTAGTTTCTATATACATTATTGGTCCTTTCGTAGCTGAGAATTTTCATAAATAAATATATGATGTTAAACCTTTAACTGCCATCAGAAAACTGTTGAAGGCAAATCCTCCACTAACGTAGGTCACCGGTGACCTACGTGGCAGTTAACGTGGCAGTTAATTTATTTATTTAATGTTACCAACATAAATACAGTAATATTGTACAATGAAAATAGCAGTCATATACAAAGTACCTTAGGCCAATCGTATAATATATATCTAATATATAATCTATCTAGATATCTATCTAATCTTAATACAAAATAGACAAAAATAAGGAAATTAGATTTCTAAGACAAATGCCCAAACCGTTTTGTACGCAAGGCTGAATTTGATTGCTACCGACAGATAACCAAATGAATACCAGAAATCTGACATCCCAGTCCTAATCTGCCTAAAGACAAATGTCATTTAAAAGCTAGGTAAGCGAGTGGGTAGTAATGTCAATGTATGGGATCGACATTGACATTCGATCAAGTATATAAAAAAATACATTATGTCAATCTTAGATAAGACTATTATTTTGACTCCATTCACTACGCTGGCATTTAAATGTCATGTGTCTAGCAGGGTCCTATCAGTTACATAAAGTATTAGGTATTTTTTTATACTTTATTGCACACATACATAAAACACTTATACATTGTAATGGTAATTTGAGTACAATGGGTATTTAATATTTACCTACAATATTGACGTGGTTATCAACACGTGTTACGGATTTGTGCCCTTTGTATAATAAACAGGCTCGTTTGCTATTTCTCGGAACTTCTTGTAGGACTGATGAAAATTGGGTGTTCCAAGAATACTTGTTTAGTATTAATGTTTTTTCTTGAACACTTTAATGTACCTACCTATCTCGAATTTTTGTTACTCCTCACTTATTTTGTTATCCGTAACACAATATAGTGAACAAATTTCAGTTTTCTTTGTTTTTTATATAAGTTTTATCTCATTCTAATGTCCACTGTATATCTTTCACCAGATCATACCCACGCACGAAAATCTCCACGTAAAATCAAACTTGCGTTACGGTATTCAGCAACCTATTTTCCAACAACTGTATTAATAAATTTCACAATTAATTAAAATCACCCCCTATTACATAGGCCTTATAACACAAATAATAAAAAGTGTATAGCGGCATTACATAATGTGCCGTAATGTGCACCTCTGCCTACCCCTTGAGGGATATAAGGCGTGATGTAGCTTAATTAAAATCACGATCAACTTACTCGAGATGAGAAATGAACATAACGATCCATCGTTAGATATGTACGAGCTAAAACCCCGTCAGTTAACTCTAGTCTACTCGACACGACCACAAACTGAGATCCAGTAGCACCACTACAGCGTGTATAATTAATGTGGTTCTCCCATAATATCGATTTGAGTATCTTGTTTAGGAGTTTGTGTAATTATTCTTAGTGTGATTGTGCAGTATGGGATATTGAGTTGAATGCTATGATGAGGATTTCTGGACGACGCAAAAAAAACCGCTATTTTGTTTTTTTGTATTTTGCCTAACATGATTTTTGTCGAGTTTTGGTAGCCGTTCCTTAAGAATGAGAGAAGAGAGTATCCTCAACTCCTGATGCTTACATTAGTTTAATGGAGTTTCCGTAAAAAAACTAGATAAGTCCAGATATTTTGAGTTGACATCAGTTATTAATTTTTGCGGAAGAAAATCATCCAATGACTTATTCCAACTTGGGCGAAGCGAGAGGGAGTGTCAGACTCTTGACTAAAAACCACCCCGTTCCTACTCCTGCTCCTCGAGCCGGAGCCTTCATAACTTCAGCTAGGCAGTACGCAGTGGATCATTAGTCTAGCAAGAGGTTTTAGATAATTGTGATTGTAGAATTTTTATGAAAATAACTCGGCAATAAGACCCAACGATGCACTTCATAAAAAATGTAAGTAAGTGAGTAGTGTATAAAAAACATTATTTCAAGAACTGCGGATGCCAACTTCAATATTTATGTAAGCGCAAGGAAAGCCAGAAGTCGTAATAGTATGCAAGTTTTATGTGTCACCAGTTGGGATGGTGCCAGCATATCATTTCTTGTCGAGCTTCGAAGCCAAACCAAGACGTTTACTTCAAATGTACATAACATCACGTCTTGTAATCTTTAAAGGGATAGGCAGATGTGCATTGTGCATAACGTGTATCATCTAATGTGTGTTTTATGTTGCATGAGCATTAATTGCGAGCGAGAGGGCGGTGCTGCACTCAGAAAGCTAAAAATACATCTATAAGCGGAATATTTTTTTAAATCTAATGTATTGTTAGTGTACTCTCCATTTTTGTCTCGTTGAAACTTAATTACTGACGACATGATAAACTAAGTTGTCTAGTATTTTACTTGTATATACAAACATAAGCCTAGATATATCTATCCATGGAACAGTATATACATACTTATGGAGTCATAAAGCAAGAATACAGCAAATAAATCTAAAGATTTTCGGAAATAGCGTGCTATATCAGACATGGTAGGACTTATAAGGAAATTGTTAACATATATTTTATGGGATACACTTCGGTATTACCCAAGATATTTTATATGTGTGTAGTAGAGGCAGATGTTACGGTACCTCATAAGTGTAATGGTGATCTTTTGATATGTAGTGTTTGCTAAGGAAACTAGATTTACATATCTATGTCAAACTAATTGTCGTAATGAGCACTTCTGTCTACCCCTTCTTGGATAAAAGGCATGACGTTGTTTTATGTCAAACTACTGAAAAACAGAGCAGGTAGTTGCTTTGTTTATGTCTTTGCCCACATTTCCATAGGATAAGAAGTGGCCTATCTGTTATTTCAGACTATAATCTACCCCTATTCCAATTAATTTCATCTCGGTCCCTTTAGCAGGGTTGACATACCCGTCATTGACACGCCCGCACGAAGCAACTCTTTGTGTGATCCACAAATTGTTGTTTTTGTTCTGGGTGTCATGTGTAAATGAACTTATATATTTATAAACAGACCGACGATACAGAAGAAAATCCTAGTGTAGGGCAACTATAAAAAATATGTTTATTCATAATATAGTAATGTCCCTATATATATGCATATACAACAAATAACGAGTTATGTAGGTAATCATTATAATGTAGGTTGACATAACTACATTTACCACACTTTATGGACCTATAAAACAGTAGTAACCCTGATAATTCGCTTCTATGCTGGTAATACTCGCGTTTATGGGTCATTATGATCAAATACGCGCATATTATCAAACATACTGTATTTACCGATTTGGTAGCTTTTGATTCCACATTTATGATTAGTTTCCTTTATGGTTAGTTTCTGTATTTAATTATAACAAAGGAAAATGGTTTAAATTAAACAAAAAAATGCTTATTATAATTTACTATCTATAGTTCTATGCTATTATCACATCAACAACCTGGACTCGTAAATGGGCCACTGCTGACCAAAGGCCTCTTCTCATACACGCTTGGTCAATGCGGGTTGGCGATTTCCTTTAATTTGAAATTATAAGCTCAGATTTCCTTACGATGTTTTCCTTCACTGTTTATCAATGGTGTCTTAGAAAGTAAAGTAAAGTAAGTAGAAGTAAATCTTAGAAAGTACATATAACTTGGAAAAAGTCACATTGGTACTTTGCCGTTGGTAGGTTTCGAACCCGCATTCTCAGGCACGAGAACTCACCACGACAGTCATTAAAATATACTATTACATCAATATCTAACTACATCAATGTAACAAGATGTTAAGCAGTATATAAACACAATTTCACAACCACATTTCGACTGGTTGGTAGGTAACTACCACATTTAAACTAACGATCTCCTTGATGAAACATTATTAAGTTATTATATTACATAGTAGGTGATAAAAAATTGTGTTCTAACAAAATAAATAATGTACAAAACACACCGCACTGCGGAATACTCTAGAGAGCTTTTATAACTACGAAAAAATAATACACAAAGAGGATGATAAACTAATATTTTCACACTTTGTAAGCCGATAATTATTTACGATCGCTCGCTTTAGCTCGAGCTACTTCTTTTTTTGTTTGAAATGCAATTTTCAGAAAATGGCGCCTTTATTTATGAGGCGGAAGGGTTGTGTTTTTATCTTTACAAATAGTTGAAGCTCTGATGTGAAAATAAAGCGTTATTAGAATGAGTAGGTCGGTAAATGAGGTTATTTTTTATGGTATAAGCCAGTAAACGAGCAGACGGTTCACCTGATGGTAAGCAATCGGCGCCACCCATAGACACCCGAAACACCAGAGACGTTACAAGTGCGTTGCCGGTGTTTTGGAGATTAATAATTTAAATATTGTTGGAGCATCAGGGATAAAGAAGATTGGGGATGGTGTAATTGGGCCTCCAGTAACCTCATCACACAACGAAACGCAACGCAGGCCTTGTATCACGCCAGTTTTCTGTGAGGCTGTAGTATCATTTCGGTGGAACCGAAGCATCGCTCTCCCAGACTTAAAGAATAAACACATACCCAATGTCAAAGCGGCATTGGCACAGTATAATGAATGAGTGCGAGTGTAGGCGTGTGCGGAGGGGCTTACACACACTTCACTAAGTATATAATGTTGTATAATACCCTGCATGATACTTCCTCAACTCCTTTGTATCTCCAAGTAAACACAAGACGAGAACAAAACAAAGCGAAACTTGTTGACGAACTGTTTTCATAGCAGAACAACTTTGAATATAAATTTGACGTACTGAAACTTATTAAAACAACTCAAAATTGAATTTTATATTTAATGCAGTAGTTGTTAAATTCGCGTGACGTACACTGGGATTTCTGGATACAACTTTACAACTGCGGCATTCGTGAATTTGCTGACAAATATTGTATCTTTTATGTGCAGAGAGGAAGGAAAGTTTTCTGAGCTAGTGTGTGTGTTTTACTGCGATGGAATGTGACTTGTGACGTTGATTGTGTAACGTAACGTAGCACGTATTTTTGGAAGGGTAGAAAAGTAGTGTCATTGTTGAAATTACAACCTTTTTGAAAAAGTGTATGTATTTTATAACATTAGACCAACCAACACAAACGCAAAACATGACGTTATATTATTATTGAGAATTTCAAAACCAAATAACTGATCATTTTATTATAACTTTCGTAAGACATTCTAAATTAATTATTATGTTTTTAGCTTACTCATCTAACTGTTTGGCAAGGAAATCGACTAGTTTCAACCATGCTAGAGACTCATATTCATAAGCACCATACCGCGACATACTACGCCGTGATTGTCACTGTCGTCGACACGCTCATAAATATGAGCCTCTAGCATGGCTTGAAACTAGTCGAGTCCCTCGTCAAACAGTTATGTGAGTAAGCCGATAATATAATAATCAAATAGCTGATAATAATATTTAAAATAATGATATAAACTAAACTAATAACCACACGTCTGGCCACTTAAACTGTCAAATAAATCTAAAATATAATTAAAATTACATAAAATTCCATTTTAACTTTATTATAAACGTGTACCTTATTACGTTACGTATTAAGTTAATTGCCGTAAATCTATTAGAAGTAAAATAAACGTAAAAAATACAGTTCTGAACAAGCCAATTTGTGTTCTAAACTAAATATATTTAGGTACATTTTAATTGAGTCTGAAAACTTTTAGGTTTTGAAAGAAAATTGTTCGTGACCTTATTCTCTTGTTAAACATTTTTCTTGGAATTAAGTTTTGCATAATAAGGTGTATCAAATACTTAGACATCATTACTTATATTTAAAGCTTATAATAATACATGTTTCTCCTGAAGCAATAGACAGACAGGTAATTATTATAATTAGTTTCTATTATACTAACACTGACAAGCTCTATTATGAGGTATATTAAATAACAAGGTGTTGCCAACAGAACTTGGGTAGTTGGTATTTTTCTAAAATAAAATATTGTTCCAAAATAAAGTAACCTAAATTACTCCTTGGTACATCAGCTACTTGCCATTAAAAATCCCGTCAAAATCGATCCAGCCGTTTCAAAGATTTGCAAGAACAAACAGACAGACAGATGTATGTATGTATGTATGTATGTATCTTATGTATAATGTTATGCAAAGACAGACGTTCCAATTTCGTTGATTAGTGTAGATAATAAACAAGAGACTAAGCATTCATTATAGATTAATACGTCATATTTATTGAAAGAACTTACTAGCATGGACAAAAAGCAAGAAAAATATAGATGTATTTTGATCTTAAACCGAGTCTAGATCAGGTTGAGAGCCAGAATATGTTCTCTATTCACATTAACATGTAACAATCTCCTGTAGGGTGAGTGCTCCTATAATGCTCCACACACAACTATGAAAATTGTGGAACATGTTTAATAACAGGGCGCCCTCCGGAGAGTACAAACAGAACGACTTACATAATTAAAGGATGAACATTTGAAACATTAAGTAACGAGCCGACGGGCTCACATGACGACTTAATAGGCTCCTGTGTTCCCTAAGTACTTAAATTAATGTGGTAAATTGTAACTTAAACGTGTACTTATGTTTATTTTATAGTGCTACAAGACCGCTACGAGAGCTACGCGGTCGTAGCAACATTCGCTACGGATTGCTACGACGGGCATCTGAGGTCAGAGTGATTCATTACTTCAAGGAGTATCAGATAAATAGAGAACTTGACCTATGTATGTAGCTTCTCGTAAATCATTAGTTCTATTGAAATTTCTGATATAATTATTTTATTTTCAAAACTGACTACAAAAAATAACTACCTAATGTATAGTGCTACTGTAACTGTGCAAAGTATGCTTAAGACCTTAGAATATGCTCTACTAAAACTCCAACTGAATAATAAGTACTTAAATTAATAAAGAATATTTGTATCAAACAGCTCAGATAGCCATACAATACAAGTTACAATAGCAGATGTTTAAATAGTCATGACAAATCGAACAACTATGTCGAAAAAGTCATTACATATACACACACACGAATCAAAGGTGATAAAATGAAACCAATAAAACCACCTCTGGTGCTCTGACGCAGTAGCCACGTGTCTGACACATCACAGCCGTCGCCCGTCGCTGTACTGATTGATTGCTTGATTGAAAGCCCTTCACAGTGTTGTGAAACTGTGTTGTCATTACTCCACAATCCATATAATTGTGTGCGTGTCGAAACGATTGACCAAAAAGATTTTAATTAAGTATACATAATAATATCCTACATATTGTATTGCTTCATTTTGTTTGAACGGCATAATGGTTGTTGAAATGTGTCATTATAAGCTTTCTAACGTTATTCTGCTACTATTTGTTTGCCATGTATAGCTGTTGGTTTTCCATCAAATAAATAATTTCCAACAAAATGTTTGTCGGTCTTCACCCTACAATCTATATTGTACAATTGACTTTAAAGTATATCTCGGATTTCCAAATTTAATTAAAATATTGCCAATATTTTAAATCACGGCATTATCAGTATTAACGAGGATGCTAGAATTGCATCTAGATACAACACCTTACTAACACACTTAATCAAAATACAGTTGATATTCATAACATAAGTGAACACCAATGGCCATTAATACTTAGTGATTAATGCACGTTTCCTTATACATATTTACGCATTTCATCATTCAAGTTGCAACAAAAGGTACTCTCAGACTTTTGGCACCCACTAGAGTGCTAGACCTTGTTTTTTAAATCGAGTGAGGAAACGAAACGTTTTAAAATCTCGCTTCGAACATTTTTATAAAATCCGTAAGTGCATTCCCATTCTATCGAAGCTCAGTGAAGTGCGGAGTCGTTTGATAATTCCCTGAGCCCTGTTTGTTTCAAAACCCGGATGAGACCAGTCTCAAGACATGTATAATGCAACAACAACTTTGTTTTCTTCTAAGCTGAAACTGCAATCACCGTCTTCATGAGACTTTTAGTTTTACTGCTGTATTGCTGTAGTGATTTTAGCTTTAAGGGGATACTGTGTTAATTTTTAAGGAAAAACTGTGTTCAGAATTATATCTGTACTTAAAATGTTTTTTTGGCACAATGTTTGGACAAGGCTGACGTCATAATGCAACGTCCCATATAGGTATTGTGTTTTTTAAAATGTTATAATCAATGGGTGTTCACCTACCAACAATGTTTGAAAGCTATTGAAATGTACAAATGCATAGTTAATTGATTCTCAAACGAGCCTCGCAAAAATACATTATATTTAAATTCCGTATTCATTTCCATTTTAATCGATGTCTTCAAAACATTTAAACAAAGTATGAAACTAAGTGTAGGATGTCTACGAAATAAACTTAGTAACTTGTTAAGGGAAATGAATGTCACTTGCGAAGAACGGGGGACTCCACGCTTTAGATTTATGTTTTCCTGAATATAATAATTTATGTGGTTTAAGAAGTTACAAATAATGCAAAGAATAAAAGATATGATGATATGATTTATGTTTTTTCTATTGAAAAGGGAGTAAGAGACAAATAACCGTGTACTTACTAGTCTTGCAATAAAGTTCTTTATTAAACTTTTCATAAATTCATACCAAATAATATTACGAATGGTGTTCTTTCAATACAGCAATATTACCTGTAACAAACACAAAAAAGAAATATTAATAAATCGCACCAATTCACAGAAGCGAAAAAATAAAAATCATTTTTTGTTCAACAAGAACAAAACTCCAAGAAACATTTCATTAGCCAACCCAATAACTTTCTTATTACTTGAAACAAAAGGACTACTTTTTCTTGAAGTTTTTCAATAAAGTCCTGGACAATAAGCAGTATGTTATAGCGTGCAAGTTGCAGTCAATATCATTTGTCTTTGCTCCGCCCGCTGGGAGCGAGTCGGACTCCAAGAATGGAGATACTGGCCACTTTTAAAAGTTTTTGAAATTCGAAACTGAAAGAGCCAGTACGTTTAAAGAAGGATTTGACTTTGATAAATAAATATATGCATGTCTAAGATGGGATGATATAAACTCCTATAAATCCTTTGAATACGCAGGTGAAATCACGAGCTATTTTTTTTTAAACAATTCGTTGATTTATAAATAAGCAGCCTACTTTAATGCTGGTCTTTATTTCCTTTTGTAAAACTTAAAAAAAAACATCAGCAATATCTTACAATTCGCAATGCAGAAACTCTCAAAAAATCCTGTTAATGGACCCGATACATTAAAGACAAGAAAAAAAGAACCTTAAGTATTTTCAATACATTGCTGTATAAAAACAAAAGACTCAACGAAGTATAAAAACCGAACACACGCTGTATACGGATAGTAAAATGGAATCCATTACTTATTGTTTAAAAAGAAAAATAAAACTTTGTTCGCCGTTTAAAATTCAACGCGTGTGAGTACATTGGGGAGCCCCAGAGAGGGAAGGTAAGGCTGTTACTGTTACAGAAATAAGGCCGTATGAAAAGTACGGAGCTAATGTTTATGCTGGATTGGATATTACTCTTTTAAAATCTTGATCAATTGTTTTAATAATCGAATTTTTATAACAAAATCGTTAGTAATGATTTTGTTAGCTTTTGACTAAAACAGAAAAGTGTTGAATGTAAATCCTGCTGCTGCAATGTTTAAAATATCAGACAATATCTTTGAGTACAACAGTTGGGCGGACGCACCAGAGCAGGGAAGGAAAGGCTGTTACTGTTACAGAAATAAGGCCGTATGTAACAGTACGGACGTTCTAAAATGAACTAGATTGGATATTAAAATTTATCTTTTAAAATGTTGGTCAATCGTTTTAATAATCAAATTTTCGTAAGGATGGGATAGTAACAATTTGGTTAGTCTTTGACTGCTGACAGAAAACTGTTGTAATATCACACAATATCTCTGAGTACAACAGTTAGTGTTTTAACCTGCAATGCGATAAATAATATGTTGATCGAATAGTGCAAGCGAAACATTTTTTATTTTTTCAAAATAAATTTTGCCTCCCACAATCATTTTCTCTTGTGTCGTGGGTGCGTTTACAAACACACAAGTTCACATATACATGACACCCAGAACCGAAACAACAATTTGTGGATCACACAAAGAGTTGATCCGTGCGGTCATCGAAACGCTACACGTTGCGCACAGCCGATCACCCATCCACCGCACACCAACCATGCAGTCAAAATAGCAGACAATTTGCAATTTAACGTCACTCTTGGATACGTGTTCTTAACTTATTTTTAGAGTAAAGACCAGAGAATCTTTCAAAAAACGGTGCCAAAGGAAATCAAATTACCTGAATCCTTTTCAATCACGTCTTTCTCGTGAGAAATATTTTCTCCGATTGACACGAAACTTGATTTGTTAACTAAAACTGTGTGAAAGAGTGAGTCGCTGCTCGCTCGAGTTGTTTTTGTATGAAGTTAGCAATTACTTTAACGCAGCCAATCGTCATACTATTTGCTTGCCAAAAGCTTGACATGTTTTTTACTTTGCCAGTGTCCTTTGATATTCAAAAGTCGAAGTTTATTTGCTTATTGATAAAGAAGAGTAGGCTTTAACCGTTGGGAATATTATTAACATTAAAGGTAAATAATTTTTCACTTCTCCCGCCTTGGACGAGGTGAGAGGGAGTGTCAAACTCTTACTGACTAAATCACCCGTTCCTACTTCTGTTTTTACGAGCTGGAGCTCCTATAAACCTGATAGGTAGTCCGCAGATTATTTTATTGAATATATTTTATTACATTATAAAGTTGAAAACATTCCTGAATGAACTAAAAACAAGATACAGCGTTCAACTACACACTCTATACAGAAATTGACAAACAAACAAAATATTTAAAACTGTCAATCACCATAAACTGACAACAAAGTTAAAATATGTCAAGCAAAATATTTAATATCAAATTATACAGCTGGGAGGCAGCCAAAAGAAATAAAAGCAAGACATTGTGACATCGAGGAACAGAATGAAACTGGTACAAGGAAAGATGTCGAGGTGGCAAATAATAAAGACATTATTCATCTAAATGTCTTCCACGGGTTTTATGAAGGAGCAAATGAAATAAAGGGAAGCGAACAGGTGATTGTTAATTTGAACGCGAACCCACAAATTGTTGATTTGATTCAATTTCCTCGCGTTGAAAATTTTCTGCGTCTGATTTTGTTACGCGCCGTCCCTTTTTAAACAAGAATTTGTTGCGTCGTAATCCAGGAAAAGGTTACTAAAGTATAAAATGAAACAACGATTTTCTTCTCTCATTTTGTTTGTAGGAAATAATATGATTGTGAAAATATCGAAATTGTTTTGTTAAAGTATGATTTCATTAATACGAAAGCTATTTAAAACGTTGGCTGGCAACGTACTTGTAACTCGTCTGATGTTGCGGTTTGCCATGAAGGCTTTAGATAGTTGCCATCAGTTGATCTGTCTGTACTTGTGCTGTCTTATCCCATAAAAATATGTTTGTGTAATTAACCATTTACTTACATTGTGTAAAGTAATATTTTTCAAAAGTTATAAACACCGTACATTTGACATGAACATGGCACATTGAACATGGACATTCAACGTAAAATCTGTACCAACACAACTTCAAACGAAAAAACTAAGGGTCCACACAAACTACCTTTTCCATTCCATATACGCGGAATCACGTAGAATCTGTAAATATTGGCAACCATTGGTATTTTGCCAACAAAGCCATTCAATTACCTCTTATATTATGACAAATAGAAATCTGATAACAACTTATTTAATATCGAATTTCTGATAACAATTCTACGGTACATTTGTAGCGAAATGACCATCCACTATCCGCCATTTATTGTGGTAAAACTTATAACTTATAGTGAGCTATTATGTTTGGGTCATGGTGCTCCGCAGGTTTAAGATGCCCGCTTCTTACACATGACGGTTTGAAACCTACCAACGGCAAAGTACCACTGTGAAGTTTTCCGAGTTACATATTATACTTTCCAAGATTGATTATTCTTACAACATTAACGACAGGTAGCAAGCGCGCATATTATGCGTTCATAATATAATTAAAGAATTGCATATGTATCAGTTTTAGTATTTCCTTTACTTAATATGCTATTTATTCAATTCTTTTAAATAAACTGAAATTTTAAAACCTGATCAAAACGGTAATTTCACCAGACATTCATTATAATATGAAGATAACTATGTAAAAAAGAAATACTTCATCGTTTGTAAAATGCTAATTTAATTGTTTCGTTAAGTAGGGGTGCAATTTCAATTCAAATAATATTAAACATAACAAATCTTTATTTGTACACAACGACTACAGTAAGGAGACCTGAGATCATTATTAGTTTTCATTACACAAACAAAATGCATACTTATGAACAAACAAAAACAATAGTGGACCCATAATTGAACCCTGAGGAACAACTGACGATACAGTACTATGTACGTAGCACTCTACAGAATTTTTCGACTCGACAGGACCTTTTATGTTTCATTTCTAATTTAAGACTATAACTAGTGAAATAAGTTTCTCTGACCGACAAAATCTAAAAATCAGAAGGCTTAGTACGAGTTTGTTATACACTTAATGAGATCGAAACGAGGGCGCGTTCGGTACTGTGATTAGTCGCTTCATTCGAGCCGGCCAGTCAAACTGCCGAACGTGGTCGCGTTTCGATTTCATTAAACTGGTCTACCTTGCAATCAATTCATGTTTGCAAAAAGAAGGTAAAATAAAAAAATTACATAGATTACAAATAAAATAATATAACGCACAAAAAACGTAATTATCTTTCATTGTTACTTTCATGTATTATTCTCACTATTTACTGCAGCAAAAATATTCGGAATAATAATTATATTTATTCAGGTGACAACCATTGAAGAACAGTTCTGAAATAACCATATGAGATTAGCTTTGCATAAAATTGACGTCCGTTGTCGATTTTGGCCATACTTACTTCAGTGGTGCCGTCGAAATGTCGAAGTTATTCATATTGTTATTCTGCTGTGCTACATTAGTTAGTGCTCAAAGTAAGTCTAACATTAATAAAGTTTAATTCTTCATTAATTATTGTGTTTATGAGTAATGTGTTGATAAAGGGTCAAATGGGATATTTTTTTAAATCAACCTCTTAATTGTTGTAATTTAACTTTCATAAAACAACTAATGTGGTTTTTATGATTTTTGTTTACTCATATAACTATTTGACGAGACACTCGACCAGTTTTATGCCATTCTATATGCTCGTAATCATAAGCAACGTTTCGCAAAAATTCGTATCGTCAAGTAATCCAAAAAGACCATACTAATTAATCAATCACATAAGTTAGAATCACTATTTACAACACATCATATAGTGTCTGTAGAATCAATCAATGTCTTGTCTTCAATACATTGGGTGACGCGAAAGAGAGTATCAGACTCTTACTGACTAAGAACCAACCCCGTTCCTACGCCTACTTTTCGAGCCGAAGTCCAGGTATCCGCTAGACAGTTCGCAGCTCCGTTGGTATACTAGTAATAGGTTGATATTTCTGTTTGCAGTTACGAGCTGTCCCAGCGATCAGGTCTACGCATGCCGCAGTCCTTGTGGACTTACCTGCGCTACTCTTTATGACCCTTGTATACAAGTGATTCAGTGCTCATGCTACTGTAGAATTGGCTACACAAGGCTCTTTTCCAACGGACCTTGTATACCTATCACTTCTTGCCGTAAGTATTTTAGCTATTCCCACCCCAAATCCCCAAATCACTGGTCCCTAATATTACTATGGCGATTGCTTACCACCAGGTGACCACTCTGCTCATTTACCAAATATCTTGTAATATATTTTTCTTGTGTTTTTATGCGTAAACAGCGGATCTGGCTGTAACAAATTTAACTGCAGAAATACTCTTGTTTATAGAATAAAAGCAAATATGAGCCAACTGTATAAGATAAGAACAAGATTTTGTAAATTTTGTAAATAATCGTTTTATTGTTTACAGCGTCCACTACTGGATGAAGTTATGCTGATGATGGGATCCACATACGCTCATTAATATTTTCGTCCATAATCTTGATTTTGTCTAAAGATTTCACTCGTTTTAACTTCTATATGAACCCTGAACGGTATAGCCAATAATTTGACTGTTAACTTGCCAGACATCTAGTTTATTTAAATAACAATAATTGTTTTAAAATATACTGAAATTGTTAATACCGTACAGTTTAAAGTTTGATTACAATATGTGAAGACAATTATGTTGATAATATTTCCTGCATCGTTAGTAAAATACAAATTGTACTAAATATACTGAGCAGTTTTAATAGGAAAGTTGAGAAAGTATACTCATTTTATTTTATTTTTTTCAAATATATATTTATTTAAAATCATCTATAAGTGTTCGCATACGATTTTTTACTATAGGCAGAGTACACATATATGATATAATATAGTAGATAACACCTAGTTTTCACCAGTTACGTTATGACTCCCTTGTATAAATAGGAGTGAATTTGAATATGAATTATAAAGAAACAATACTGCTGTATTAGTTCAGTAGAATAAATCGTAAAAACAACTCTAAGTCAGTCACAAAAGCCAACATTTACATAATTTCCATCGTGTTCCATTCCAAACCGGGTGTAATTCTTGAAAAGATAATATGAAAATTCAAAATATTGCTGTTTCTTTCTAACCAGCCTAAAACTTATATGTTAGAAAGGGACAATGAATACAAATCTTCAACCACACGAGAACAGTGGTTCCATATTTATGTAAATGTAAGATATAATTTAAAAAACTTTTCTGGTGTGCTATGTTTCGAGAAGATTAAAAATCTGGGATGATTTGAAGACGAAATGTTATTTTTAGACATATTATTACATACAACGGGGATTTTACAACTAAGCCTTAGATATTATAGTAAGACAGAGCCGAAGTAAATGTTCTTCCTATATAGTTAAATGTAAGTATATGTTTTACCTATCAATTGTGGTAAAATAAACAAACCCTAATTGATTTATTGATTAGTAGAAAAAACATGTTACACACTTTATACAGTTAAAGTGATATAATATACCATCATTATGTAATTACTAATTCAACAAAACAAGTACAATATTTTTTCAATGACTTAAAACTAATTCATCAGAAATCCATCTTCTTGCAAAATATTAAACATTCATGTCATACATCCTTCCATTTCGCTATGAACAAATCTCACTCTGCTGCGGACGTCAGGAGAGCATTGATCATTTGTAAAATTAGGTTATCAGTAATAGAAATTATAATTTTTATTGGGCTTTTAATTAGCAAAAAGAAGACTAGATTACTAGCCCATACATATGCAATCACAGCTTAATAACTTATTAAGTTCCTTTGTCTTTTAGCTTGGCTTAAGAAAATCTCATTTGAACTAAACAAAAGACTTGACTCCATTAGCGTCAGACTACGGCACGCTACAATTTTAACTAGTTCTTGACTAGCATTTTATAAAGTACTGCAACTCCGGCGAAAAGATCCTCTCTCTCATTAAAACTGACATATTCTGAAGTTAATTTTATTACACTTCTTTGTTACGAAACTTGTACTTATATTAGCTTGTTTATTCACAATGTGTGTTATGTATATTTCCGTGACACACTATTTAAACATCACACATCACCACCAGCCTATAAGTAGCCACTGCTGACCAAAAGCCTCTTCTCACACAGAGAAGGTTTGAGCATTAATCTCCACGCTTGATCGTTAAAGCAAATATTATACAGCCAGCCCTCTAGTGAAGCTATTTGCTCGTTGCAAAGTGTAGATTCCTATGGAACGAGCAAGAAACTCCATAGGTCACTCTTATACTTGTAAACCCAACCACTAAACAAAAGTGATGCTAAACAACACCTCTAAGCTAAAATTTAGAACTAATTAACTTATGAAAAACACACCGGAACTCCAATTTGAGGCTTCAATTGAATTAGCTGTCATAGAATTAAATGAGGCACACCTCTAGACCCTCGACGTGATGCGGGTCGGAGTCCTCCCTCCCTCTCCCTCTCGAGCACTGTGGGAGGGCCATCCATCATAGCACTTCAAACGTGGGAAACACAGGATTCCGGTATTCATTTCATGGTTCACCTGACATTTTGATTTGCAAGCTTTCGATAGAAACGTTCCATGGAATGCTGATATAATTGCCAATGGGACATCCGCTGGTGACATTTCAATTACATGTTTATTGTACTTTATTTTAGAGTTCATTTTTTATTTATAAGCTTTACTCGCTCCTGCCAGCGCTTTAGCCCGCGTTCTCGATGGATAAAAATTATCCTTTCACCCAAGTCAGCACATACCCTGTATGTATACAAACAAACTTTCACATTTATAATATTAGTGTGAATGTGATAAGTGTAATTGCTTTATAAATATGATTGTATAATATGCATATTAACACGGGGACTGAAATCGTATCGATCTATATTTTATGTATGATAAATGATATTTATTTTTGCCAATTGGCTACAAGATAATACTTTTACACGTCAATCTCTAAAGTAACTAGATGAGGCCGCTATAATGCAGCGTGAGGACCGTCAATACAAAAAATCTTAAGCAAAGCGAGTATTACCTAATCAGAACTCTGCCTATCCTTTTGGAAGACAAACCACGTTCCATTTTATGAAGATGTCATTATGCTGGATAAGATCTAACAGGCTGCTGCTATCCGATATAGAACGCTCAGGCATTGAAATTTATACCCTAAGAGAGAGGGATAGAATCTACTTTTCAATGGTAAAAGTTCTGGAACAGCTGAACAATCGATTGCTCTGATGACAGCTATTGAAAGGGCCGGCTTTACACTGGAACACTAGTGATGAATGTTATTGACCAAACTGTCAAAAGATTAATGAATAGTATTAATTCGTATTAATCAATGAAATATACGAGTTTCAAATAGGTAACTGTAATTTTTAAAATGTTTTGTAGAATGTATTATGGACGAAATAGTTAATTAGTTCATGATGGTAAGTGTGAATGTCTTGAGAGTAACTGTAATCGATAGGTTCAACTCGAATACAGCAAAATGTTTAAAATAATTTCAAAATTGTGGCTTACAATTTGCCACAATTGGGAAATAGTGAGAAACGGTGAGTTATCTATAATAAAGCTGTTATCTATAATAAATTTCTCAGGATTTAATACAAGATTATTTTGAATCTGTAGACAAAATGGGAGTGAATTCTATAAATCCAAATGGTTAAACCCAGCTATTCAAATACAGTCAAGTCTCCAATAAATTGTGTCTGCGAAACTTGTGACATCTGACAGTCGGTACAAGCGTCGAAGCTAAACCTCTTTATCGGCTTCCTTGAGTCTGTTGTATGAACTGCGATAAGGAAAACTTAGTGGAGCGATGAGAATATCCGATATTGAAGGAATCAATGAATATTTAAGTTATGTTTTGGTGAACTATTTTGATATTTTTGTGTTTGTTTACTATTTAAAGCATTATCGATTGCTGCATAAAGTTCAGATAAAAAAAGGATACTTAAGGACACGACACCGCTTCAACCCAACACAACAACAATAAACTTGTCATTCAACTTTGGATTGTAAGTCTTATTGTCTTATGATATATTTCACAATATCAGTACAAAAAGGCTGCAAACGCGTGGACCGCGCGCTGACAGCTCGTTTACAGCAATTTCATTTTTATTGCTTCCGAAGCAAAAAACATCGTTCAGTGTCCGTGCCGTTTATGTGTGTAATGACCCTTATTGGGCCTCAATAAAGAAGACAGATCTGGTAGGTAATTTTATGAACCTAAGATGACATATTTGAAAAAATCTTTTAATATTGGAATGCATTTTAAGGAGTAACAGGAGCCTATTACTTTGAATGCTGATTTTCGTCATTATCTAAATTCCATTAAAGTTCCGTTTATATTATAATATGTAACTAAAGTACTTGTGTTTCAATGCCACGTTTCCCATACCCACACCCCAATCAATCTTAAACATAATTGTGTAAAGTAAATCACGTGTTTCCTTCATTTGTCCCCCAAACCATAACTATTAGGTTGGTTTATGATAATTGCTTATCCCGGACACGCTTCCGGGAATATGAACATAACTATTACTTTGAGGGGAAATAGACCATGGCTTTTTTGGTCCATGACAATAACTGTGTAGACATTATTCTTATGTATAAAAATGAAAATGATATTAACGTAATGATATTGCCCGGATACCCGAGTGTATGAAATTGCTTACTCTTTAGATAAATGGCATTTGTTAAAGGCAAATGAATAAAAAAGTCAGTTAACTAAAAATCACGGTTTACTCAAGTATGTTAATGGAGAAAAGCTCTACTAGTTTCGAGTCACAGAAGGACTCTACACTATGAGCAGCGTGCGCAGGCGCGACAATGTCACCCAGCCTGCTGTAGTAGTATGTTTCGCCATAGTTATTATAAAAATATAGAAAAGTTAAAAACCCTCACGGTTTTGACATAATTTGTCGAATGTCAGTTTCATTCCTATACATAAACTTTTTAATTTTTTTACATGCGACTGAATGGTTTTTGCCAAGAGTGTAGGTAGATCTGAAAAATTGCAGTTGACGTTCTACACTGCTATACGTAGAATTCCGTAAAACAAAGAGAAAAGCCTTCCAAAATTTTATTTAAAAAATAATAATAAAAAGGACATGAAAGAAATAAAAATTTCATGACAAAAATCTCTGCAACAAGATTTGTGTTGGAAAAGCAAAAATGTGATGTATTTATATAAAGCCCGCTGCACTTGTATTTTTTGTAAATTTTACAAGTTTTACACGATCATTTTTTACCGGCAAAAATCTGGTGTATTTGTTATTCAACAAACAGATGTGTTTATATATATTTACATATTCTATGGATCAACATGTTTTTACTCATATATTTTGTTTCCATACACATGTATTTAATGCATTTTTGTACTTCTCCATTCGAAGCTACACTTTGGAACGAGCACCTAGCTTCACTGACGGACAGACTAACAGACTATTATTTATTTTCTTAATTGTTGACATTTCAAAAGTACCTATTTATGGTTTAATTGGAATAAATGATTTGACTTTAACTTTAACTATCAAACTAAATCACCACCAACACATCATATTCAGACCTGTAATACCAATTTCAACACAGAACTGTTGACGAATGAAAATAATATTAAAGTATCTAAACCGACAACAAATAATTCCTATCAGCACAATGTATCAGTAGTGTAGTGTAAATGTACCAGAAAAATAGAATATATACAAAAGCCTTCCCTTACCGTCCGTACAACTTGAGTAAAGGAATGAGAACGATTTAACGTTTTACAAAAAGGAGGTATTTTATTGAAATGCAGACGTTCAGACGTTCGAAACAAAATTGTATGGAGAAGGCTTTGTGAGACTGTGAGACTGTGAGACTTCAAAGGATTTTTATAAGAAAGGACGATATGAAGGGATTTAGTGCTATAGTTGAAAAATAGTGATATTTTATGTTTTCGCTTTTACATTTGAATGAAACATTTTAAAGTGTTCTCTCTTTTGAGAAAATAGCCATGTTAACTTCTTTATGTTCTCAAATTGAATTAACTGGTCCGGGATACGAAATTTCTTCACTATTGTAATCTTCAAACACAACACTACCTCCCATTAAGGTCGTGGCAGATACTTTTAGAACACCTTATATATGATCGTTAGTTGCATAGTCACAAGCGTGATAGATTAACATGATATTTCTAGTTTTTATCACTTAATCGAGTCTAATGTGATAGCTTTTTTAGATTTAGATACCTATAACCAGAAGCAATAAGTTCATTTTTCCTGTGATTTTATTGTAACTTTCGAGTGGCAGCGTGACAATCCCCGCGTCGTGTGTCGCGAAATGCTACTCATGAATATGAGCATGGCTTGAAACTAGTCGAGTTCCTCGTCAAAACATTACGTGAGTAAGCCGAACATAATAATTCATTTTTCCTGTCTCAGTCCCTACAAGTAATAGCAACAACATAACGAAAAGTGCATGCACTTATTTATGACATCCAAATAATAAAATGAATAATACTCCCCTATTAATCATCATCCATAAAAGCAAAAAATACACTACGAACTATCGTTTTGCCCCAAAAATAGAAGAGACGAAAATATGACATTTTCCTTTCAATTTATAGTCAGGCGTAGTTCATAAATCTCTCTCTTTGACAACTGTGTACGACAATCTCGCTTAATTTGCGATTGGTCGGAGGCGGACCGACGATTGAATTTGTGTCAAAGTTAACTTGTTCAATCGTATTCCGGGGTACGTAGGTACATAATGATGTAACCACTAGTCTAACTGAGCTGGAACATTGGTAGATTTGAGGAGGTTTATTGAGGTTTACTTTGCGGAAGAAGGATAGTGTGTACTTAGTAAGTACTTACGTAATTGTGATGGAAACAATTGGATTTTCGAATGTCGTAAATTAGTGAGTAGAGGTCAAAGAAGTCACTAGACAAGAGTAGCCTCTCGTCAATATATTGTTTGAATTCAAATGCATAATATAAAAATAGTTTTGACGGTACGGTTGTTGCGGTGGCTGTGCAATCGGCAGCCTTGGAACGTGTAGCGGGTGCGATTCTCGCCCGGAGCAACTCTTTTCGTGTGATCCACAAATTGTTGTTCCGGGTCTAGGTTTTATGTGTATGCGACATTGTATGTTTGTAAACACACCAACGACACAGAAGAAGATCCTAAAGCTTGGCGATCCTACTTACCCCAATGAAAGTCAGCCTACGAGCCAGTCTTACGAATTTTAATTTCTTCATCACGCCCAATGAATTAAAAAAAAACACAAAATACCAAGTTGGAAAATTAAAAATATAATATATTATTATTGTTACCTACACTTTATCCCGGAAAAACATTTTACTTTCCAAAAGCAATAATTAGGTTTCCGTCTAAACAGGAAAATGATTTTAAGGAACACACAATAGGAATCAACTAGGATTGTATACTCGTATTTTATTTCCTGGTTTCCGAAATTGGCGACAACTTTGCAAACAAAATAAATAAACAAACAAACAAAGCTTTTAAGGAAATGTTTGCAAATTCTTCTTTTTGAATTAAAAGTGTTTTTTGAAAATAAGGTACTCCGCCAGAGATGTGCTATACTAAGTTGAGAGAGCATCAACCACTCATGCTTCGACTCAATTCAAAACCCATTTCTTGCGATGAGGCATAACATAAACGGACTGTATATCTCTTCTATACTATAGTAATCTCAAGCTATTTACGACCGATTAAGCACTCAATAATCTCAATCATAAATGAGGTCACCTTTGATCTCCAATCGCCTATATTATTACCTTGTTAGAGGATTTAAACAAATAAATACTGCAAAGGTTTGTAACTAATTACAATTGCATACTTGGCGCAGTAAATCGGCTGCCACGCAACGTAGAGCGGGTTCAATTCCCGCACAAAGCCACTCTTTGTGCGGCCCACAAATTATTATTTTGGATCTGTGTACCTGCTGTATGTTATGTCAACTTGTAAGTTCGTAGTGGGTGCGTACCCATGATACAAGAGAAAAGCTTTGTGTAGGGCAACGTTTTAAAAAACATATATTAGGTTATAATAAGTTAAGACAACAATGGTAATAACATTCAGATGTTGTAGAATCTAATAATTATATGAAAATGCATTCGATTTCCAAACCAACATTGACACTACTACATACTACCAAAATACTTCACACTTCTTGAAGTATAAACGAAGTTACTTACAAAATTCGCTCACACCATAAATTACTTTCCTATAAACAGCTTCCAAGCGCACCTAGCCAGAGCCACGAGTGCTACAACTAATAATTGTTTAATACAAGTTGGTGGGACACTTGCGGCCAATAAAGCGACTACACCCCTAATGTTGACTTTAATTAACAGTTTACATGAAAGCCAGTGTTTATTAGTTTCTCGAAACATAGTTTGTTGACTAAGAAGTTTGGAAGTTAGCTTAAACGCATCAGCTTTGTTTTAGGGAACGTGTGGCGTGGGATGATGTTCGTGGAAGCCGATTGAGTCGATTACTAAATCATATTAGAGTGGATTATGTGGTATAACTGTTGATGAAGGTCATGCAGTGGGTGGGAATTCGTAGATATTTCTATTTTCTTATTCTTCCCACATTAGGATTTTCTCCTGTGTCGTGGGTGCGTTTGCAAACATAAGTACAAGTTCACATACACATAACACCCAGACCCGGAACAACAGTCTCTGGATCACACAAAGAGTTGTTCCGTGCGGTAAGTGAATCCGCTACACGTTGCACGGCAGCCAGATGCCCATTCTTGCCTCTTTGCTTCGGCACGAATGGGCCGCCTCGACTGTAGTGATACCACGGCCTCACAAAAACCGACGTGAAACAACGCTTGCGTTGTGTTTCGTTGTACGAGTGAGGTTGCATGACGCCCAATTACCCCCCTTCTCAATCATCTCATTCCTCGATTCCTAAACAACCCATAAATTCCTAACCCCCAAAAGGCCAGCAATGAACTTGTAACGCCTTTTATGTTTCGGGTGCCCATGTACGCCGGAGATTGCTTACCATCAGGTTATCCGTCTGCTCCTCTACCGGCTTATACCATAAAAAATATACAAAATTAATTATCAATCTGCAATCTTACACATTAATGAAACTAATGCTTAATATTTTAACGAAAATATCAAGCATTAGTATACTTCCCAGCATACTGTTTGGTATTCCACACGGCACACGTAATGAGTCTTTATTCGCCATTACACGAAGTGATTCAGCTTGAACTGCTGTTAAGATATAATGGCCAGGCATTTGTAGCCTTATTGGTACCATAATTGAATATATAACTATGTATTTATAATAAAGCTACGAAGGAATTGGTAATGGAATTGGTTGTCCTCGGAAAAACTATTTACGTATAGTAGCCTAAAAATGGAAAATTTTAAAATCAGTTTTCACGTTATTAGCTTAGACTATGTATATTGTTTACCAACTGCATTTTTTGTATTATTTACATAACCATATTTTTGTTAAAGAAAGGCTAAATTATAAGTCCATTTAACCGACGAGCATGCATGAAAAGACTGATGACTTGATGAAGTGAAAAAGGTTTGTACGATTTCTAGCCATTGGCGTTTCATAGTCTCTGCCTACCACATGAGAGACAACCGTGAAGTATTGTACTTATAACCTATTTTTTACAATATTTTACAACTAATACTTCAGAGGGAGAGAGCCAAATCCTGAATACTCAAGCGCTATATCTTGCCTAGCCTTATGCCTTGGTTCCTGTGCCTGACTTTGTTAATATCTTATTGATCGTCCCATCAGGTCTTATTTATAAGTACATATTAATAGTATGTAAACACTCATAACTGTCAACTACACCTAAGTATCTCCTGTGAACATTGATTGACCTAATAATAAGATCGTACTCAGCCCTGATCGATTTAGACCCATTACTATGATTGATACTCCCATTTCTATTCTAAAAATATCTTCTACATACAGAAATACTTCTGAAACTCCAGTAATGTCTCCACTATATTACAGTCAATATGTGTTTTCTTCGCTCCCCCCTTAAACCGATGATAAATTATTTTTATTGCCGTAATATTCACAATGAACGTGTGCAAGTAAAAACAGGAAAACGTCGTTAAAACACACATATTGTTTGTTTATCCACCTATACGAGTATTGAGCTATCGAGTTTTATTGATACGGTACTTATAAATGTACTTCTCGGGTAGAAATTGTAATGTATGTAAAGTGGCTGTTAATAGCATTTTGAAAATCTGTCTTTCAGAGGGATTCTTTTTCAAGAGGACATGTCGTCAATATTATCTAGACTTATAAATAAAATTAGAGTGTCTGTTTGTAATATTGAAATAACCGCTTTTTACTAAATGCATACGATACATATTATACCAAAATCACATTGTTTTTTATTTTTGTCTGTCAATCTATGTCTTTGTTCCGATTAATCTCTGAAATGGTTGGATTTTGACGGGACTTTTATTGGTAGGTAGCTGAAGTACTAAGAAGAAACTTAAGTTATTTAAAAAAATATCATAAAAGAACTATTAATGTGCTTTCAAAAATAATGAAAGCGCTTTCTGATATCATACCATTTATTTTCCCATTTAATTAAATACAAATCAAATTCACATCCATTTAAAATGTAAGTACACACGATACATGTTATCTGTAGGTGTGTCGGTGTTTCCCATCACCGATAGATTAGGGAGTGAATTAATTGGAAGTATATGTGAGCACCGCTTGCTCCAACACCCGCGCCCCAAGGGAGTCGACTGAGTGGAAAGGTTGGCCATGTGTCACATCAGATAATCAGTGTAATTTATACCCCATTACATTCTATCTGGAGTTACTGTGTTTCAATTAATTCAATACATTATTTTGTACCGTTTGTATATCATTTACAAGATTTATCTTTAAGGTTGCCAACTGTACTATATTATATAGGATTGTACTATATTTCGAGGCTCTGTACTATTTACTGTTGAAGACATGTACAGTACACAAAAATACAATATTTTGCTTAATCAAAATAGTACAGTTAAAAATGTACGAATTGCAAATAATTGTAATTGGAAAATCATGAAAAAAATGCAGAGCTCTGTTTTTTATTCATTCCTACCTATTTTATTTGTAGCGTACTATATTTTTTGGATCACGTTTAAAAAAAATACTATATTGCGAAAAAAAATGTTGGTAACCCTATTTATCTTTGTGATTTATTCACAGAAATGATAAGGTTGTTTGGTTCTCAATTTGCATATTATGGTTAATGACTCTTGTTTTAGGAAGTACTCAATTCAAGCTCTTGAGTTATAGTCATCGATACCCGTTAAACCAATAAGTCAGATTTGTTTTGATAAGTAGAAATGTAACAAAACAGACTCGTTTAACATGTACAGTTTGAGCCATCGTTAGAGTGCTTTCCACCAGAAATGTGCTATGTGGCTATGCTACGAAAATATAATAGTTAGCTGTGAAACTATGTGATCGTATCGACTAATAGCACACATCCAAAGCACGCATGTTTCCATATAAAACACATAGCTTAGCTGAGTCCGCTTCCACTAGAGCAAAGCTATGTGCACAAATGAATACGATTCATGGATGCCAAACGCATCTACAGCGCACGCACCTGCCATTGTTTATTACATTAATGACCATTATTATTTTGTCAATTCAAATTGCTTAGTGACGAGGCGACCAACTTACGAAAATTTCACCAAAAAACCGTAGACACAGAGCTTATATTATGTTGGAATTTTACATTTACACACACATACACATAATAAAATGAAACCATAAAATTTTACAAGCCCAATAAAGAACCGTTCATAAAAATATGCAAACGTTGCTGGACGCAATAAACAGTAGGAAATAAATTAAAAAAAAAACAATGCATTGTAATTACTACCTACGCAGAATCTACACGAGAGGATTTGTAATTGGCTTACTGGTACCCTTTTTATGAAATAGGGTAAACGAGCAAACACATCACCTGGTGGTACGCAATTGACTTCGGCTATGGAAACCAGCAACAAAGGAGTAACAAGCGAGTTGCCAGCTTTTTGAATTAGGAATTAGAGGATTGGCGATATTTGAGAATTGTGAAGGTAGTGGGTTATCTCACTCACGCGGCGAAAACAAAACGTTAGCGTTGTTTTACGTTTAATTTTTTCCACTTGGCTTTCATATGGCTACATACATTACTTCACGCCTGTCTCCCATGTGGGTAGGCAGAGACAATGGAACTCCAAGTGCTACAAATCGTTACAGTTCGGCACAAATGGGTTGTCTTGCCTAGCCCGGAATTATATCACGCCCAAGCAGAAAATCAGCGTGAACCGACACTTGCGTTGAGTTCTAATGTCTGAGTGAGGCTCTGGCATTGCTAATATCCATGGGTGGTGTTGATTGCTTACCATCAGGTGTTCAGCTCATTTACCTTCCTATCCTATAAAAAAATGCTATTTGCAGTATATCAACATAACAAATGCGCGAGCAGAACGAGTGTAACTGGCGAGTTTAGATAACGCATGAATTATAATCTGTTACATGAGGAAGGATGCAAATGTATTCATGTGCTGGGAATGTACGGCTTTTCCTCACTCATTTCTCTACTCAGTAAAATAGAGTTTAAGTTTTATTTTTAAATCTTTTTTATTATAGTTAGGCCATTATAAATGTGTAAAAGAATGTGACTATCACATACAACTTGCGTAGGTGTAAGCGAGAGATCCGATAACAATGGATTATAACAGTTCGCACGCTTGTATTGGCCTAATGTTGATACTAGATCTAACTTATAAGTTTTTTGGTACGTAAACTATGAGTTTCCAGGTGAAATTTAGCCCTTAGATAAGACTACCCCTTACATTGCTATTTTCAGCACATTAGCAAATAAGAATAATTTATTTAAAGCAAAAACTTTTATTTCAAAATTAAAGAGCGTGCATCGAACGATATGTGTATTAAGTTTAACATCACAATATCATACGCCCGTTAGTTACAATACATGTTTTTATTTTTACTAGCTCAGAATTTTCTAATAATCTTGGAAGAAAATTTCAAGACAAAGAAGAAAAGAAGGGAGAAAATGAAGAAAAGAAATGTATGTTTGAAAAATAAACATCGGCTACATCTAAAAATGCGCCCCTACAAGAAAATCTGTAGTACAGTACCTAAACCACCTAAATATAATGCACAATATAATATAATTGCAAACCCTAAATCGCAAAATTTCCATGAGTCAATTATTACGAGACGGCAGGCCATCTCAACGTCTTTAATTTTAGATGATTCCATATCTGAATTCACAAAGGGAATTTAGCAGACTAAATTATAATACAGTTCAGGGGTTCCTATTAACGTTAAACAGGCATTTAGTGAGGAGCAGCTGCGTGGTCGGTGAAGGTGGACCGGTGGTCGGGTACCGGTGATTAGCCGGTAATTATGCAAAACGAGCGGCGAACGGACGGAATTAACATAAACACACACGGGCCCCGGGCTCCTAAATTTTACTATATGATTATTATTTAAATAATAAGATTATTTTTGAGCTTGTAATATTGAGCTCTGCTTCGTGGTGTAACTTGAAGTCTGAAGTTGATTTGATTGAAGTTACTTAATTTTTTTATTCGTTAACTTGAATAAGACACATTTTTACACCGACTTTGGCATAGACCTGTACCCTTAGTAAGATTTTGTTTTACATTCAACGAGATCGAAACAAGAGCGCCTTGATTAGCTGGCACGAATGAACCAACCAATATGAGCGCAGAACGCGCGCATCATTTAACGTAAAACAAACCCGTGCTAAGGGTACTTGATATTTTATAATAAACTCTCGACTCCAATACTTATTTACTGAAATATAAATCACAATTATAAGCAACAAGAAAAATGTAATAAAGTTTAACAAAATTTTATCAAGTTACAAAAACAAGCCCCGTCAAGACCCCGATTTTATTCTTCGTCGACTTGAAAAATTCGTTTGATTGGATTCAAGGCTCGTGAATACTAATTTTATTTTACTTTTTAATCAAAATTTTCTGCTTAAAACTCTTTGCCTTTAATTATACAATATCTGATCTTTAATTGACTGCCTCGGTGGCCGAATGCAACTGCCGAGTAAGGGGTCTCGGATTCGATTCCCGGGTCGGACGAAGTCACTGGCACAAGCTAGTTAATGATAAAATTCGTTAGTACCTTTGCCTTAAAACAGCATTTTCACTAAAACAAACTACCTACTATGGTACTACTATGCACACCCGCAACACCAGAGGAGTCACAGGTGCGTTGCCGGACTTTGTTTACTGTAAGCTCTCTGTATACCATTTTCCGCTTATGCCTGTACTAAGGAATCAGTCGATAAAATATGTATGCGCTTTGTACAATGCATGTCTAAGGAATGCTACTCATATACCTCTGCGCGTGTGTGGAATGGTTACAACGTGGAACTACGAAATTAAAATCTTAAGTTAAATAGGCTATGTTTTAGCTTTTCTTACTGAAGTTTCTTAGACTGGTTCGTTGGTCGGTTTTAACGGTGATTTGATAAGCGTGACTATCCAGCAAAGGGTCTCGAGTTCAATTCCTTGATTGACAGCAAAGAAATGCTACGGTTTTTCCAATTTAAAAATATTTTATTAACAGCGCGAAGATTGCAATAATAATTGTGTCCAATATTGCAATACATTCTAAAATAGATATTTTGTTTCTTGCAAGATAGATACGCTGCATACAAGACACCATTAATCATATTGATATTCATCATATTACTAATAATTGAAACATAGAACAAGAATTATATAACATTTAAATACCTCCTCTACATTTTCTTACCTCGATGCCTTAAGTAAGGATTGTGGCGGAGGCAGTGGATCGCGAAACATTACTGCACATCACTGACCATTGGTTGCTAGGCAACGCCGACTATTTGCTGGCAAGGAATATCAGCTTAGATATAGCAGGGAATACTCAGCATTCATAAATTACTGAAGGTACAATGTATTCTATTTATTTGTTAAATGGAGACCTTTTTTAAGGGGGAAAAATCATCCAATGACTTTTTCCGCTTTGGGCGAGGCGAGAGAGAGTCTCAAACTCTTACTGACTAAAAACCACACCGTTGCTACTCCTGCTTTTCGAGCCGGAGCTCCAATGGATAGTCCGCAGCTTCGGATCGGGTATCAGCCCTACTAGGGTACTATCTGTGGTGCTCTGATGACTCTTTGAGGCGCGCACGTAACGCAATGCGCCTAAATGGAGACCTACGCCCGAATACTGAAACGCTACTCAATTTTAAGTAGTACTTAGTTTTAACTATTCCCGAGAGAATCTTAAACTTAAGTGACGTTTAAATATTTGAACACTAGTTCCTCATTTACTTAAATTGTGTATAATTTGGAGCGAATATCTTGAAGTGCGACTACTGAGCAAGAAGCCCCAAGTTCAATTTTCAGATCTGGCTAACGGTTATAGCTGTGATTTCGAAAATTTTACAGAGTCGGGAAATGAGGCAGTATATGATAATAGGCTCACCTCCCATTAAATAAAAATGGTAGCCCTAATATTACCCTAGGGTATGCGACCCTAATTTGCACCAGTTATTTCTAAATGGGTGTGTATTTATGTATACACCTTCGCTTCAGTGATAAAAAGATGTCACGCCTTTTATCCCCGAATGGGTAGGCAGAGGTGCACATTACGGCATACAATGCACAGCCACTTTTCACCATTTGTGTTATAAGTTCCATGTAATAGGGGGTGAGCCTATTTCAATTTTTTAGAGCACAATCCCAGACTCCGTGATACTACTGAAAATTTTTCGCCCAATAATACTTTGCCCGACCCAAGAATCGAACCTTTGTCCGGCAGTCGCACTTGCAACCACTCGACCAACGAGATAAAAAGATGTTACTAGGTTTATATCAAGTACTTACTACACTTCATTACAACCTGGCTTCCTCCAGTACCTCAAATTTTATTCTAGCTACGATAACCATGTATAGTCAGGATTATGCTGACAGTCTGTCGGACGACGTGGACATCCGACGAATTTACGATGTCATAACTTACTCGCCGACACTGCGGTCGTGATGGTATTCTGTAATTGGTCGGTTAGCCATTTTGTCACGTTTTTTCTTTTTGTGTACAAAGCCAGTGTGTTGTTATGAGTGACAGGTTTGAAGTTCAGCTTTGTGTTACCAGTTAGTGTGATGGGATTAGTTCGAAATTGTGTGTTGGAAACTGACTTGCAAATGGTATGCTGTATTAACTAGCTCGTTCGCGAATTTTGAGCTGAAAAATGTTTTACAATTATAAAAAAAACTGTCATGGTGGCCTGGAGGTTTAGGGCGCCCGTTTTTCACAAGGGCGAAGGTAAAAAACCTACCAACAGCAAGTACCAATGCGACTTTTTCCAACTCAGTATTAAATGTTATCAAAACAAAAAAAAGATCTACTAGATACATGGGACTCATAACGAAACAAACAAAAGTAAAAGCATTCAAATTGAGCATTAGAATTAATTAAATACGCACGACAATAATGATATACTCACAATTACACGACAATATAACTGACAATTGATATTATATTACAAACAAATAACATTGATTAATCAACTCACCGAAGTAACACATTGAATAAGAAATTGTTCACATTTCCAAGGCACTCACGTCACGAGACGTCTGTCTCACAAGGAGTTACAAACATCGTGAATTATAAACCAAATTAACGCTCATTCTAATGAGCCTTTTACAAAGGAACACATATTTTAGAAGCATTGTGTGTTAAATTAAATTAATGGTACCTACTTGAGTAAATAAGTGTAATTTCTGTTAAACATTGAGAAATGTGTGACAATTCCGTTGTATTAAGGAAACAGTGTTAGTAAGTTGGATGTTGCTAAGTAGTTTGTATGTTAGTGCTAACTTTGTAACACATATGTTAATGTATTATCGGAATATAGTTGTAGTAACAATTCCTCTTAGTACTAGTATATCGCCTATAATATACAATGAATCGCTGAATGTGTTGCTAAGCGCAAATCTCAAGAACTGTTGAACCGATTTTAATAGGAAATCTTATGTAAGAATAAATTAACAATGCACAGACAAATAATCCAATGTGAAACAAATTTCACGTAATACACTAGGTTAGTATATTTACCACTAGAATTTGAAAGAGACCAAATAGTTTAGGCTTTTATAAGAGGAAAAAGATCATCCAATCCAATATGCATCTAGTATGCACAATACATACATACATATTACTGTCGAAGTAAATATAAATACAGATAGAATATAACTCTTGTGAAATGCATACAATGAAAAGAAGAACAAAATCTACAGAGTCGTCGTACATACACATTACAGCAGAACTCCCAAATAAATAATTTATTACTCAACCACAAATCATGATACATTGCAAAGAATTTACGATCATAATTCATGTACCTACATTCAAACGGATCGAAGACCATAAACAAGATCTGTCTTAACAATTTGTCAGGTCAGGTCCACAATAAACCTGAATCGCCGATAGATTCGCACAGTTTACATTTTATTACCACATAACATTCCGCAATATCAACTGTACATTCATTGATATAAGGTATAATATTGTTTGAGAATGAATACTAAAATAGTAGTAAAGATTTATGTATCTGAGCAGATAGGTTCGGTCGTCAGAAGCGATACGGCCCGCCCTTTAGATTCACCAAATTGACGTCAGATGATAATAAAAATAAGAAAAACAATTCAAAGCTTATACTATAAACAAAGGCTATTTGATTGGCAATAAAAAGATATAGTAGGTTTGTGTGGGTGAGGATTGATTTAAGATATTTTTAGAACGGTGTGGGTAGTACCTAAATTATCTAGGTCATTAGTTTTGTAATATCCCGATGAATCACCAATAGGTTAGATGACTAATTTTTATTTTAATGTCCGTCTTGTAGATTATTTTAAAACGTTAGACAGGATTTTTTACCCGACTGCGCCAGAAGGAGGGTTATATTTTTCGATAGTGTGTATGTATGTTTGTATAACTGTTTGGCACGCTCTGCAGCCTAAACGGCTTGATGTTATCATTACTAACTTTGACGTTCAAAAGTGCCTTCCTGGTCTATTTGAAATAAATGATTTTGATTTGATTTGATTTGATTTGATTTGATTACCTAATTGACGGACTAAATAGATTTTTAATTTTCATACCCCGTCATCATCCCTATTTATTCAAAGTAAGAGCACATTAACTATAGATCACAAATATTCTGTAACTAAATTTTTAACATAATTTTACTTATATGTAATGTTCCAAAATATACACGTTGTGCACTTTTCACAATTATCTTACTACTATTAAATATCATTAATGAGACATAATTGTTACTAAAGTGCTTTAAAAATACACCCACGTATTTAAGCAATAAATAATAGAAGTAAGTTCCAGCGCAGCGGTGTTTGTGAATAAATATCACATTTGTTGTGACGCGACCTCGAGCCGACACTCGCGCCCGCAAACTGCGACTCACGGTTTGATTCATTGTCGAGACCTCACAGTGGAGTAGTGCTGACGTGGTGATGAAGCAAAAATGGAAATCTAGAATTAATTAAGCGTTAAAATGATTAGAGTAACTGCCTCGTTGGCCGAGTCGCTGCAAGTGCGACTCAAGGCAAGGGGTCGAAAATTTCACAGTAGTAGCACGGAGTCTGGAAATGTGCCCGGTATATGGCAATAAACTCACCCCCTATTACATGGGACTTACAACATAAATTGTGAAAAGTGGGTGTACATTGTACAGTGGCATTACGTGCCATAATTCGCACCTCTGCCAATCCCGGCCCCTATCCTTAGTATAAATGGCGTGAAGACATAAAAAAAATATTAGAAAATATAATTGCTTTACTTTATTCACGGTGAAGCAAATATCAAAATCCGCCAGTTACGATAAGTAGAAATAAGTAGAAAATGGCAATTAAAAAAGGTTGGGATTACATAAAGATCGCTGATGCTCGGTCTATATCAAATACATAGACCCCAAGTCATCTAAATAACAAAAAATACGGTTTACTCACGTATATTAAAAGAGGAAAGCTATACTATTAATACCAAGTTATCTCTTAAAAACGCTTACGTAAAAAGACAAGATGAATAAAACTTAAGGATCCGCTTTAATTTTTACCGCCTGCTATTGTTATATCAGGTCTAGACTATATCCTCAGGCATCAAAATTGGTTAAGCCAAACGCGAGATAATCGTGCACAAACACACCTACATAAATGCAGGTCAAATTAAGAACCTCCTTTTTTGGAAGTCGATTAAAAATTACCGGTTTGAGTGGACCTTATATAGAACAATAATTTGTATGCAAATCTATACTATAATATATAAAGCTGAAGAGTTTGTTTTGTTTTTGAACGCGCTAATCTCCGGAACTACTGGTCCAATTTAAATAATTCTCTTTGTGTTGAACAGTTCATTTATTGAGAAAGGCTATAAAACATCATGCTATGACCAATAGGAACCGATCAGAGCGGGTCAAACCGCGCGGAAGTAGCTATAGTAACTAATACACGTCAATATAAACACAATTATCAGGTAAATTATAATTAGCGACAATAATTCACTCCGGTAATTAGCTGTCAGGTGTCAGGTCTACCAGGTGTCAGGTATCAGAGTAACGTGAGTGTACCTCCCTGGCACGTGCTGAGATGTTGGTTTAGGACCCTCCTCAACTAACTTTGTAAATATGAACAGTATTGTATCAACAACAGACACCGGTATTGTGCTTCCGCTGTATTAAATCAACTGTTCCGCAATTAGAGAACTGTAAATAAACACTAAATAGAGTTAAAGTAGTTGTACTTCAATTTTTTTTTTAAATAGAAACACTAGCTTCAGCATACGGCTTCGCCCACGTTCCCATGTGATAAAAAGTATTCTGTCACCTAAGTCAGTTTCATACCCTGTCTAAATACTAAATTTAAATAAAAACTGTTTAGTAGTTTCAGCGTGATTGACGGACAAACATCCTTAGAAACTAACATTCACGTTTATAAGTATTAAGTATAATTAGATGTGAATAAATGATTTGACTTTGACTTAAAAAGAGGAACTTTATAGACACTGTCGATAATAAAAATCTTGTTCTACAATAATAATTACGATAGTCAGTAATGTGTTTGTTTTTGCTTTTTTAAAGCTAAGTTAAATTTATCTATGCTTGACCTTAAAGCTGCAGTTACTTTATTAAAAACGGCGGGTTAATAACGTATTCCAATATTGTAACTACAAATAGTCCATTACATTGTAACAAAATTTCACGCCCGACTTTTCTATAACAGTTGACCAAACACTTAAATTTTTAAATGAGAAATTCAAAATAAGGTTACCCATTTTGAATTTTAACTCCAGCTAACCTCAACATTCAGTTTAATTTAATCGTTTTTATGGTAATAAACCGTCCCTAGATATAAAACGGCTGGCATCATAAAACCCTCAGAATACTGTCCCCTGACCGTGAACATGCTGAACATTATTCAGCCTTAATAAATTAGAACCGTAAAATATCCTAAAACATGATACCCTTTGTTACCCTTTGATAGCGTAAGCAGATATGTGTCATAAAGTCCATTTTCATTTGTAATTGTTTATAGGTTCCAAACTGGATGCCAAAGTCATAAAAAACGACTTTAACTTATTTTTCTAAGTTTTTCAATAGACTTGTCGGTTCAGCTAATCTGATAAAATTCAATGCGTCCCATCTTTTTGAAATTGGTTAAAAATGTACTTGAAAGATAGAAACTCATATTGTGTATTCTTGTATAATTATAATGAATAAATTAACCGTAATTAAAAACTCTATTCTAATAATATAACACCCACACTAGGATTTTCTCCTGTATGGGTAGGTATGATTATAAACATACCTACAAGTTCACATACACATGACACCTAGATACTAAATAACAATTTGTGGATCACACAAAGAGTTGCTCCGTGGGGGAATAGATTCCGCAGCCGGTTGCCCTAACACCGCGCTAACCGTGTAGTCCAAATTAAATAGTTTCTTTGATCTTTTCACAAAATCAAGGCCTCTTAAACCGACGTCAAACAACGCTTGCGTTGTGTTCATCTTTGTGTGAGTGAGGTTACCAGAGGCCCAATAACCTACTTCCCAATCTTCCCAATCCCCGACTCCCCACAACCATTCAATTCCTAACCCCCAAAAGGCTGGCAACACACTCGTAACGCCTCTGGTGTTTCGGGTGTCCATGGGCGGCAGAGATTGCTTCCGATTAGGTGAATAGTCAGCTCGTCGACTTATAACATAAAAAATATGTCTTAAAATCTGAAATTACTGAAGAGTAAAATCTAATTAAAGTAACAAAAGAAGGTATCTTACCACTAACTAAAGTTCAGGGTCCGAGATCTGGTTTCTAGTAAATATATTAATTAGCTCCAGACCAACGAAATCTAATTAGACAGAAAATAAAGTCTACTTTCCTGGAAAATATCTGAGGTTTCTAAATAGGCCTCAAATTTTTAGTACGGTACTCGGTTTGTTAAAGGAAACTTATAAATTCTAATTATTACAAAATCTAAGTAATCTTTTAGTAGTTATTTTGTGTAAAAAGGTATATATTAATATATGCCATATTGCAATTACTAACTTAATACCAATGGCATTAATTTCGCCTTATGTACCTACCACCATATTTAATTTAATTCATTGTATTGTCTACATTGAAGAAGAATAAGATAAGAAAGGGAAGAAGAAAAGAAGATTAAATAAATATATTTTATTAAGATTACCTTCACATCGCGGTAAACGATCAAAGAACGTACCTGTAACAAAAAGATTATGTAAGGTTAATAAATGTCGAAATAAATAAATGACACATTAAAATAGAATGCTTTTATTTAGTCACTAGCTACTCCCGCGGTTTTACCATTTTACTCACTCTACTCGGCTCCTATTGACCATAGCGTTATATTTTATAACGTCCTCAATGAATTTACTATCCAACATAGAAAGAATAATTCAAATCGGACCAGTATTTCTAGAGATTAGCGCGTTCAAAAAAACTAAATAAACTCTTCAGCTTATATATTAGTAGAAGTATAGATATAGATTTTAATATTCCAGATATAAATTTAAAGCTATACAATCATTCTGATTGCCATATCCTTTAATGATGCCTATGTAGAAAAACAAACAAAACCTAATAAACTTAAAAAAAAACCTTATTCACAAAAGTAACATTTTACTCAAAAAACCTGACGAATCATTTAAAATACAGCACGATCCATCAGAGCCCTCTGTCGGCGATCTCTGACGGCGTTCTCCATTTGTTTCCATTCCTCCTTGCCAGCTGGTGAAGCGGGCATTGAGGCCATTCTTATTCAAGACGCGCCTTCTACTCTGTGTATATCACAGTTTTTCTTTTGTTTTTACCCCAGTTCCGATACGGTACGAGTATTTTGTGTGAGAGACGCTGGGTACATTTTAAAGAAAATTTTCAATAGCAGGTAATATGTACATAGTGGTAAACAGATACTGATGAATATTAGTAAAATCATTCGATTATTTTACATTATTACATAATAAGTTCCATGTCTCACCCCGGTATCCTCCCCTCTCACTCGTCAGGGCGTCATATATGTACATACAACTAGTTTTTCGGATGAGTGGGTAACTCAGTAGTAAAACAGAGTCTTGAATTGTGTCTAGTATATGGCAATAGGCTCACCCCTATGGTTAAAAGTGGGTGTACATTGCATAGCGGCATGCCGTAATATGCACCTCTGCCTACCCCTTCGGGGATAAAAGGTGTGACGTTGCAGTATAACATAATTCATTTCTAACATTTCAATATCCTAAAATTCTAGAATAACACAGAGTCTAAGTCGTTTCTTAATACACGAACTCATAACACACCCAATAAAAAATAGTTGTAAGTAAAAAATAGTAGTAAGTAAACGTAACTGTTTTTTTAAGTATATTGTACGTATCAAAGTGTAACAATAGCTCAGTCCCAAATCCCGGATTACGTAAGACAACCAAAGAGTTTGAGGACGTTTGTCCTCGCGTACGTAGTGTGAGTATGCCATGGGATCGACACAGATGTTATATCCCATGAATAGTACCCCTTGAACAAACAAAACACCATGCGATTTGTTTTCATACACAATATTGAAGGGTCTTACTTGTGTTGTATTATTGGAAAACTCACAATGTTTGGAATCTGAAAACATTAACTATATGAGTATATTATCTTGTGAGTCGTAGGAGAAAATCAGGTTTGTTTCATTATGCATAATTCTCCACAATTATATTGTAACCCCTTTCTAGTCATGCTTCATTTTTTAAGTGGGGAAAATCATACAGTTTCTTATCCAGTCTTAGGAGGGGCGAGTAAAAGTGTCAGGCTCTTACTGACTAAAAACCACCCGGTTTATTCTCCGACTTTTCGAGCTGGAGCCCAGGTAACACGCTAGGCAGTCCGCAGCTCCGAGTAGGCATCAGCCTTACTGGACCTCATCTATGGTGGTTCGATGGCTCTTTGAGGCGCAAGGCGTCATACTGTTAATAACTAACCCTAATGCTAAGAAATTTAAGTATAAAAATCCAAAATCTTATGCTTGGTTTCGTCAGTAGTCACCATATTTAATTGAAAGTCTTTAACAAACCTGTAATAAGACATCACAATAAACAAACAAGGAAAACATAATGGTATTCTCATCTTCAACAAATCAAACTAAAGCTACTTAAATTCACAATTGAGTTTTCCCCGTAGTTTCGAAAGCCATTGAAACTATAAAATCGCTGGAAACATTTTTACCAATTCACGATTCCGAGTGGCGAATAAATATTCATGGGATCAGGCACGATCTCTCGCCACCGTCAATGGTTGAATAAAATACCATTTGGCAGCGTCCAGTAAACATCAGCGCATACGCCATGCGAATTTTTAATCGAATAGTTTTCAACCCTCTACATATGGATATAGAGTTGATTATAAGTTACGTCTTTTAAGAAACAGCTTGTATGTAAAATATATCCTATTTGCATTGTATTTCGTTGCCAAGTTCCTAGTTTTACTAAAATTGGGGTTATTACAACAAACAATGAATTGTAATCGTCTCACTAAGCCGTTCCTAAACTAGAAAGCTAAAATTACATTTAATGAAATTACACCATTTTACTAGCGAAGCTGTAATTGACTTGCCAAGCGTAAAGATTATGTTAAATCCTTATATCTGGTATACTACCTTAGCTTGTTAATGATCGATAGTCTTATACTAGTCCAACTCTACACAATGACAACCCAAGTTTGTAAGAGGGGAAATCATCCAATGACTTCACCCACCTTGGATAAGGCGTGATAGAATGTCAGAATCCTACTGACTAAAAACCATCCTATACCTTTGCCTGCCTAACCAGAGCCCCAGTAACTGCAACCTGTAAAGTTTTTCCGTAGCTCCGGAAAATCAAACTTCTAAAGAATTATCCAGTAAATACCTTTAGTAAAACAAATTAAGTGACAGACTCCCAGCTCCTAATATATAAAAAGTTATTTCACACGATCGACGAAAAATATAGAATATTTAATAGGCTAGAGTTATTGAGCGCTGAGATGGAAATAGTGACCTGAATGTGATATGTCACGGGCCCGTTTTAGATCATAAAGGTCACATCCCACATGAGATCTATTTCAGCGAGCTGTATTAATAATTGTCGTGTTGTATTTTTAATAGCCGTGTTTTTAACAAACGTATGGAATAAGTAACTTTTATAAAATGTGAAGTATTTTTACTTTCAGTTAATATCAAAGCAATTCACAAAAAGGACGAAAGTTTGTTTAAAAATTTGTCAATCGTCGCCGTCGTGGGTCGTGTCGTCAATTACGCTGCAACTACTGCACGGATTTTGATGCAATTTGGTATACAGACAGGGTAAGAGCTGATTTAGGTGACCGCACTTGTTATCCCACGGGAATTTGTCTATTAAAAAAGATCATATCATTATCATCAGCCACAGGACGTCCACATAATGACTGTCTTCTTGACTCTTCTTGGCTGACTCCCATATTAATTACTAATTACAAAAAAAAAACAGCCAAAAAAACAATCATTTAACAGCATTATTTAAAAGATAATTAAAAACAATTTATTTTTGACTCTTAAAAAAATATCGCTATTGTCATTTCAAAACGAAAAAAAAACCATCTTAACAGTAAATGGGCCAAACTTCCTCGAAACGACCGCTTCAACTTTCAAACTGTTGCTTAAATTAATTCAATTTTTCGTTTGCCCCTCTAATAGCCGTTTAGAGGACAGCTTAGTAAACAATATTAAGATTTCTAAGCCAAAGCACGAGCAAGTTTAATCTTGAAACAATTATTTGTAATGGTGGACACCATTACAAGTAATTGGAAAATATAGGAAGAAATGTAAGAAATATCCATTTACCGTAATGGCTATCACTTTGTAAGAGAATCGTTATTACTTTCAAAAGTTGATTGCGTTGTTTTAAAAGTGTGATTATAATTTTTGGTTGGTATCTGGAAGTCTTTGGGGGAGGCCAAGGATATCTTGTAGCTGATATAATGATGATCTGTTATGATCTGTACCCTTGGTATGAGTTTACTTTACGTTATACGAAAACAAAATGAGAGCGCACGATTAGTTAGTTTATTCGAGCCGGCCAATCAGTGCCCTTAGTACGAGTTGAACGAAAACGAAACGAGAACGCGGCCGTCGCTCTGATTGGTTTGTTCATTCGTGGCAGCCAATAAGAGTCCGAACGTCTTCTCAATTCATTTTCGATTTAGTTCAAAATTTGCATGAATATTACAAACAGATTCGGTCAATATACAGGCTACATATTATCACGCCATCAGCTAAGGAGAAGGAGCTGTGAACCTTTACTTTTCAAAAATCCCAATTTCTCTCAGAAGTCCCTTTTGTATGGAATACGAAAACGAGTATACAAGTCACCTGATAGTAAGCGATTAGCGCTGCCCGCAACACCAAAGGAGTTACAGGTTCGTTGTCGGCCTTTTAAAAGGAGTATCGGCTCGGAAACACGAATGAAGTCGCGGGTAAAAGATAATATTAGCTAAAGTGACTAGATGTAAAACAGTTACGTAGGTAGACAGAGGTTCCACGTTGTGTATTCGTTTGACCTATTTGAATACATTTGATTTCGCGGCGGTTTGCAGTTTGAATCTGTTTAATTTATGAGTACAACGTTATGAGCAAAATTTAATTACACAAACTTTTAGTCTGTTCTGGTGTATTTTGAATTAATTTAGTGTTTGATATTAATTTATTTGATGTTATGTACTGTAATTAATTAGTTGTTTCGTTACTGATTTATGGGACTGGTGGTCGCAGTGTATGGCGTTTTGATGTCTGAGCTAGATTTTTTTTTATTAACAGTTACAAAACCTAAATTCTGCATTGTGCTAGGACTACATTTTACTCAGAAAACCCACCAACAGAGTGCTTTTACACCACACATACTCAAGATGTGCATCTTCATGTTCGAGCACATCTTCCTCGCACAGCCACATTTAGTATCAGTGGAAACGGTCACATAGTTTCACAGCATAACTATTATATCCTCTCAGCATAGGTACATAGCACATCTCTTGTGGAAATGCTATTATTACACCTCCAGACACAATGTTTGTCCACTTCAGGCTTAACAAAGAATAACTATCAATTACTAATAATAGAACCTCGGTTTGTACCAAAAACATTAGAACCGTCCTCCTACACCGCCTCCAGTGGCCTGGAAACGTTTCAACTGTCTTCAAAGAAATATTAATCTAACCTTCAACGTACTTTGGTCGTATTTCATTTAAACAATAAGTTGGACATTTTACCATTGCTCGACTGTTTGTTAATTAAAAGTTAAATTCTAATTTATTGTATTGTAGGCCATGAAGAGCTCGGTTACCTAACTTACAAATTCTCCTTTTACAAAATAAATTTACGAAAAGCTTCCCATCCATGTTTCACAAAATGGAAGCCAAATTCCTTCAGTAACTTCATGAATTTAAAATGAGAAACCTAACCAACAACAAAAAATCTTAAGTGTCCGGAACGATTGCAGGAAATTGCTTTTACGTGGTTATAGTGTGGATGTACTGGGTGTTAATCGAAGGGTTCTCACGCACAACAAAGCCACCCATAGACTTATCTCAGCCAGTCGCAGCTTCCACATAAACCGCCCCTTACTGAATTAATAGCACAATTATCGCGATCTTTTCTTTGCCTCTCGATTTGAAATTCCATTCTCGTTTGAACTAGATTATCGTTTGTATCTCGATTCATGTTCATCGAGTTTATGTTCTAGAGCACTCGATGATACTGTTTTGACATTCAGATTAGGGATCGTGAGCCGCAATCTGTTTGTCTGTACACTTCAGACGCGAACTGTTTAGTTTATGCTTGTGAGCTTCTGAATAGCGTTCTCGCTTCGAAGCGTGGTAAGGAATATAGTTCAGTTATTAGCTGTGTGTGTCTAATAGGATATTTAGTTCCTCGCACTTCAAATATAATAATGTTTATTAGAACTGGAAGGAATAATCAGGATCTATTTTCTGCTTGATTATTTTAAGTTATTTTTAAAATATGGTCATTTTACTGACAGACATTGTAAAATCATTGATTTGAATATTAATAATTATGCCAATTTTATTAAATACTAGCTTCTACCAGCGGCTTCGTCCATGTTCCCGTGGGATACAAAACACACCCTGTCTGTATACAAAATTCATCAAATACCAATCAATAGTTTTAGCGTGACTGAAGAACAAACATCCAAACAAACAAACTTTCACAATTATAGTATTAGGACGATAGTGTAATTAATATAAAATTTCGACTCTTAATATTTATTGAGTCTTGAAGTCATATTCATAGTCACGTAGAAGATTAAGAAAAATAAAATTCACAACAGTTGATTTGAAACTTAATAAGAAAAGATATGAAGGCTAATGAAATATCGAGCGTCAATATTTCTATTGAGTTCTAATTATTGGAAAAGAATAATTGAATTTTCTCTTCTTTGCAGAATGTTTTATAGAATATGTGATAATATAATTAAATTGTATTATATTTTATCTATCTCATATCAAATGTGAGAATTTTACCATATCCTATACTTAGATGTTACTTATACATAAAACATTATTTAAAGCCACAAAATTACTACAGTACTTAATAAACCAGTATAGTTCTACGGCGTAGTCATTCGTAGCATTTCGTAGCAAGCGGCTTAGCATTTCGTAGCAGGTAGAGTTGATCGTCTTAGTGCCAATGGTATGCAGTATACACAGACTTACAATTTCTATGTATGTAAGGACTTACAGCTTTAAACCTTTTACTGGAAGTATTATTTATACGTACTAGCCGACATCCCACGAATTTTGTTTCCTTAACCTTCTCCTAAAAATAACAAACCAAACAAAAATAGGATTCGTGAAATCGGTTAAGCTGCTCTCTAAATTTGCGCATAGAAACACATTTAGCGAATCATTTTTATAATAGGTTTTTTTTTATAGAATAAGCCGGTAAACGAGCAGACGGATCACCTGGTGGTAAGCAATCGCCGCCGACTTGCGTAATAGGATATTTTTTATTCCACGGGAACGTTTTTCTAGAAATTCTTAAATTAATTTACCGGAGGTCCAATTTTGAGTTGTGGAATCCCCAACAAGCCTTAAAATAATCTTAGAATCTCTATAGAGCTTTGCCCCACCAAAAAATATATTGTACAGGCATGCCAAATGTAGCATTCTATTGCTGCTCTATTAGTGATAACTAAAAACATGATTAAAAGCCTTTAGACCTTGCGGTTTCTATATAAATCTAAGAACAAAATATTACATTTAGGTTAGGTACCAGTTTAGATTAATTGCAGTTATAATGGTAGAAATAATTAAATTAAGTGCTTTATATTATTACAATGCGATCATAGGGTGTTTAGCTATGAAAGCAAGGAATGTCATCACCAATATCACCTTTAGTAATCCTACTTTTAATTCATAGTCATAACGAAACAACAATGTAAACAGAACAGACAGAGCGAATGTCAAATATAATGACTTTGTGGACATAACTGACGCACGCACGCCAATGACGTTTCGTTACATCTAATCACTAACGTTCAAACACGAAATAATAATTAGAATATGCATTCATATATATTATAAAAAAATAAATTAACTAACAGTATGTATTTATACCAAATTCATATTAAAATCCGTACACATTACATTAATAAATCTTTTTTTTATTGAATGACTCGTTGTGTTCCTTGTGCAAGCGTACTAAGAAACGCAGATGGTCGCGATAAATACAGGAAATAGGCCTTGGGTTTTTTAAATTCTTTTTATTTCCTAATTTTTATCCGCAACTTTCTCAGAATAATAATTAAGTAACCAAGGGTGTTATTTTTGTGAGGACCGCCCGGAGGACACGGTAGAACATACGGTGGCGGTGTGCCCTGCGTGGGCTGACCACCGCCAAGTCCTCAGGGATGTGGTCGGCGACGGCGACCTCTCGCGCCCGGCACTGGTTCAGGCCATGGTGCGGAGCGAGAGGGACTGGGATGCCGTCTCCTCCTTCTGCGAAGCAGTCATGCTAGCTAAGGAGGAGGCGGGGCGCGTGAGAGAACAAACCTCCTCACGCCCCAGCCGTCGCGAGAGACACTCCGGGCGTCGGGGATCGCGAGACGATCTCCGGCCACCGTAAGTGCGGGCCTGCGGACGGCGAGCAAGGGTAGCTCACCGCCCGAACAGAACCAGACCCGTGCGTACGGCGCGTAGCGTTCCGCGCGCGCCTCAAAGAGCCATCAGACCACCACAGATGGGGCCCAGCAGGGCTGATGCCTGATCCGGAGCTGCGGACTACCTAGCGGGTTTACCGGGGCTCCGGCTCGAAAAGCAGGAGAAGGAACGGGGTGGTTTTTAGTCAGTAAGAGTCTGACACTCCTTCTCGCCTCGCCCAAGGCGGGAAAAGTCATTGGATGATTTTCCCCCTCAAAAAAAAAAAAAAAAAAAGGGTGTTATTTTCATTGCATAATTTTGATTAATTTACATTTCTTGTACATTGATGAAATTAAGTGGTATACTCACTTAGGCAGGATCTGGCATTGTCATTTCTAACCCCCAAAAAGCTGGCAACGCACTTGTAACGCTTCTGGTGTTTAGGGTGTCCATGGGCGGCGGCGATTGCTTACCATCAGATGTTATACAAGCTCGTTTAGCGGCTTCTGCCATAAAAAAATCACTAAACGTAAACAATCACAACTGTTTTAGTTAGTATTATTATTGTGTAACAAACACTTTCACAAACAAACCGACGAACTCAATTAGAATAATTATATATAGCTACATTACATATTCACAAAACTGTGACTGATCCCTAACTTATATGAAGAGAACGTGATATGAATGATTATGTATTTCAGTAAAGGGTAGACTGAAATTCAGTACAATACTCAATTTCAGATTAAAGCTGTGTGATGTGATGTAAATTCAATATATTCATGGGTTGAATTAATTCCATTTGGGCTATCAATTTGTGTCGACCACTTTGTAAATATTTGAGTTATCAAAGTAAAGTGTTATTCTGTTTTGGCACGTAGTTTAATGAAATAATATGATATTATATTTGATTTTCTTAAAAAGCAAACGTTGGGTTTGGTTGTCATGTATATGTGAACTTATATGTTTGTAAACGCACCCACGACAGGAAAAATGCCTACCGTGGGGAAATGCTTTTTATAAAAAAAGTCTTATGGTAATTCTTAATCCTATTTAATTGAACTGACAATTTTATATGTTCGTTAATCTTTGAAAACCTCTTATCATTTATAAATAGAGAAACTTGTAATCAATCAATTAATATTAAGCTCAGAAGGGGCAATGTACATAGTAATCACATCTTTTACCACTGTTACTATAACACTCATCTAATTAAAGATTTTGCTGGATTACCGGACTAAAAACAAATCCAGAATCAATTTCATATTCAAAACAAAATCTGCAGTCAAACTGTCACTGCCGTTTAGATTTCCAATCAACTGCAGTTTCCCAACTGATGGACCACACGCGACAGACGTTGCATGTCACTCATACCAGGACACATTTCTTTGTTTCAAGCATCGAATCAACATATCTGAATCTGTTGTTTAGATTGTTTGGAAGGTTTTGCAGGCAAAGGAATTTGAAATAAGGTCAGGCACTCAATACTACTTTATAGCGACGACTGCTGAACAAGGGTTCTCGGGCTCGATACCCAAGTCGGGCAAAGTATTACTGAGCTTTTTTCAGTTTTTCGTTAATTTCGCAGTAGTAGCACGAAGTATTAGAATCCTAGAATCGTGCCCAGTATATGGCAATAGGCTCACCCCCTATTACATAGGAATTATAACACAAATGGTGAAAAGTGGATGTTGCCGTAGTGTACAACTGTACAAGTGTGCACCTCTGCCTACCACTTCGGGGATAAAAGGCCTGACGTTGCGAGTACCCATTCATATAAACGCGTTACGTTATGTTTTACAAGTTATTACAAATAGAACTCAAAACTATGTAACAAAAAGTAACTATACATATTCTAGGAACAGTATGCGTAATATTACGTACATTTGTACGTGCTTTAAATCCAAAACCCGTCTTAGAAACCGTACTAATATCAAGAAATAGTTTAAAGTTTTGAATTTAAGTTTCAATGTTACTAGTTTATAGTTCAGGGTCTAAATGTAATGAGGGTTTGAGCATTAGTGGCCCCAACTTGAATGACTCTGTCGACGCTTGGGCTTTAATATATCAAACGTATTTCTCTACCAAATAACTTCTATATAAACTAAACTTAGGTACTAAGTTTGAAGACCTAGATTTGTAACTTTACAGTAAGACTTGTCTAGATATGTTACCGATTGCGGCTGAGAACTTTATGATGTAGCTCTGAACTAGTGTTTCATTTGTCGAACGCTGACACAAAACATAACTAATATCAATCTGTAAATGTATTTTATGTCTGTACTAAAAGAAGATTGTTTATGTACTCTCTCATAACAATAGCTCGTTATAGTCTACAGCTGTACCCTTAGTATGAGTTTGCTTTCCGTCTAAAGTAATCGAAACGAGAGTGCGTTTGGCGCTCTGATTGGCCGGCTCAAATAAACTAACCAATCGCTCTCGTTTTGATTGCTTTAAACGTAACGCAAACTCGTTCTAAGGGTACTGGACTAGAGACGTACTCTATAGGATTTTTTTGCAATATTGCCCAGTGTTTGTAAGTAATTATTTGATTTGGAGCCCTATTCATTAAAGAATTCAACGTCAAATCTCAATGATGTTATTATTTTGCCACCTTCCCTAATATTCTCACGGTAAAATACTCCCTAAGATATTCACATTTCGTATACAAACGACTAACAAATTGGCAAATGTTTGCTAGAACAACGTATTTATGTGGAAGTGTCAAACGATAAGTAACATATTTATACGGATGTACCCTCGTCACTGCTCCCTAGACGACAGACTGGCAGACGTACCGACAATGTTAGCATCACTCTGGAGTAATAAACAAATACCATTCAATACACAAATGTGTGTTGAAATAAAATGGTGAAAGAGACATTTTTTTATAGAATAGGGGTAAATGAGCAGGCGGTTTAGCTGATGGTAAGCGATCAGCGCTGCTCATGGATACCTATAGCACCAGTGGAGTCATAGGCGCATTGTCAGCCTTTTAAATAGGAGTACGTTCTTTTCTTGAACAGTATTCAAGAAATACCTGAAAGATATATAAAAATACTGCATTGAGGCTATATATATACTGTTCTATACAGTTTATTTTATTTCATCATCATCATCAACAGCCTATAAGTGGCCACTGTTGACCAAAGGCCTCTTCTCACACAACGATATTTAGTCGTTTTGTTATTGTGATAAGAATAAAACTAACGAGTATACAAAAAACTTTCTTTTTGAAAGCTGTTTGTAATCATGAGTACAATCACGTGTTTAAATATCCTTCACTAATTACAAGTTACCCTATATATAGCATGTTCTATTAATTTTACCACGAAAAGCATTTAGCAGTAATTCGTCTTAAAACACTAGGTATTAATTCCAATTGATTTAGCTCTGAGTGTTAATCCAACATTAGCTAGTAACAACGTTGCTACCTCTAGTAGAATATTATTAACCTATTTAAGCTTAAAATTCTGAGAAACTATATAAAACCCGTCTTAGTACTAAGTAATACTAACCTCAAGAACACACAGACCTTTGATTTATTCCAAGAAATGACTAAATATCAACACAAACTAAACATAATTATGACGTAGTAGTATTTCAAGTACCAACAGATTAACTTGCCTCTATCAAAATATTTTCATTGAATTTTCGACTCTATATCAAAAGAAAAAAGTTGAAAATCTTACACAGAACAGATATAAAGGAGTACTTTGAAGTGCTGTCCTATGTGTGCACGGTGACACATCAAGTTAGGACAAACCAGTATAAAATAACCGTAGAATTTGCGCAAATGTTAAATAAAGTGGGACCAAGATAAACTGGTTATGTGTAGCCGAAACCTAAGCCTCAATTTGCGTTTCATAACACCTAATTTTCCTTCACAAATACCTAGACTGCTGAATCAACATGAATAAACATTTCAGCTGAAGGGATCTCCGGCTTATTATTATTACAGTGAGGCTGAAAATTTCAAAATATCATACATTTTGTGCCTACGCGTTTTGTATTACTTTAATGCTTAAAAAATAAAAGAGATTGTTTTTATATTTCTGTTGTTATTTTTAATTTTAGATGGATTATCAAAATTAATTATTTTTAACTTTACTCCCACATATATGTACTTATAATGTAAAGCTAATTGTTACACACAGAAGGTAAATAATTTTATGTAATTAAATTAAGCCATTTTCTTTATTAATTAGGAGAGAAATTCCAGTTAAGTTTTAATTAAATTATTTACCTATTTATCTAACCTTATACTTATTATATAAAACTGAAGAATTTATTTGTTTGAATACACATCAGTGTAAGAATATTACTTCTGAATAAAAAAATTATATGATACGTTACGCTTTTTATCCTCGAAGAGGTAAGCAGCGGTACCCATTACGGTACGTATATAAATAATTATGAAATAAATATTTCTATCTAAATGTGTATAACACAAAATATACAATATCATAATAGTGCATCACTTACTAAATCTCAAACATCTCTTTCTCTCATTTAAATAATAAGGTAAAAAAAAAACATATTAAAAATAGAACACAAAAAAACCTTTTCGAAAATAAAATCCGCACACAAAATGTTTCATTCAACAAAAAATATAAACTCGGCGATAAATTCCGAAAAGCCGATTACCATAGCAAGCGGTTCACAAGCCGAACAGATTAACCCGAGCCCACACAAATATTTGACAAACATTATCAGTACATACTTATACTAAAGGATCACTCACTTTATATCACATCAACAGCCTATAAGTGGCCACTGCCTCTTCTCACACAGAGAAGGTTTGAGCATTAATCGCCACGCTTGCTCAATGCAAGTTGGCGATTTAAAACTTATAATTAGAAATTATAAGCCCAGGTTTCCTTGCGATGTTTTCCTTCACCGTTTGTCAGTGGTGTCTAAATAATCTTGCGTTGAAATAAAATGAAAAGGAGAGTACATCGTCGTCAACATCACGCCTTTTATTCCCGAAGGGGTAGGCAGAGGTGCACATTATAGAGAGTACATAATATAACTCGGAAAAGTCACATTGGTTACTTAAAATTGTAGATTTTGACATTTTCATAATATGTATTTGACTTTCTATAATCACAATAACATCATGACACAAATTACTATGTCAATTCAATCAAAATTAAATAAATGAGCATAAAATATGGAACGGATTTTAATAAATAAAGCTGCCATAAAATTATTCGACTGATACGAATCGGTTGGCCGCAACAGCTGAAGCGTAGCTGTGAATCTGCCACTCGTTCCATTGGATATTCAATTGTCAGTTTCATAAACTGACTGAGGAATTAATTTTTTAACATTATTTATTTTAAACGTTTCCGATAAAGTATTCGTTCGATACTTTTGACGTAGATTCTGTTTGTACTTTGAAATACAAGATGTGTTTGTCTTTCTGTCATATAACTTTATACATTTAATTTATTTTAAGTGGGGAAAGTCATCAAGTCTCTTCTTCCGCCTTGGGCGAGGTAAGCGAGAGTGTCAGACTCTTACTGTTAAAAAGCCTCCCCGTTCCTACTCCAGGTTTTCGAACCGATACTATCAAAATATTCGGTTGGGGTTCGGTTAACGGGCACAAGACTTACTGAGCTTCGGTTTTTCTAAAATTTCTCAAATGGTGAAAAGAGAGTGTACATTGTACAGCGGCATTATGTGCCATAATGGTGCATCTCTGCCTACCACTTACGAAGGGGAAACGTCGTGATGATACTTTATTATCAAAATATCACAAAAAACAGTTTATTCCACGTTTTATTTTCAAACAAGACACAAAATATTATTGAAAATATTGATTTGAAAGTTTTAGATTCCAAAAGGGTGTATGTGGTTACATTTTAACTGAATCTTTTTCAATCGAAATAAAAAATCCCATTTGAGTTGAGCGTTCCATGGAATATTCTAGCTAAATTGTCGACAGTGCGGTTGTAAAATGTTATGTGGGCACAAATTGTCCATCCCCTCGTATAATGCTCGGCGCAGTTTCATAGAACGATAGAATAAACTTCTAACAATTATTTACTAACTCGTTGGTTGGTAGACTGGCAACGCGCCTGTGACTCCTCTGGTACTGCGGGTGTCCATTGGTGGAACTGATCGCTTACCATCAGGTGACCCGTCTGCTCATTTGCCATAAAAATAGAGGTTCAATTCATAAAGAAATACCTACCTAGGACTTATAGTACATACCATGATGTGCGAAAATTAATAGATGATTGGGTAGTTTCCTCAGTCAAATATATAAATTCGACCTTTCAATACAATAAAATATTTAAAAAATAGTCACACGCAAGGCTCGGATACCGGTTAAATTTTCAAACCGTTATTATGTACTTGTACGCAAAACCTTTACATTGGGTTTCGTTCGCGAAACCGGTTTTTTTAAACCGGTATTTGGAACAGTATTTTTATAAAGGTTTTTTCGGATTAAACGGTTTAGAGCAATTAAAAACCGATTAATACGACGCACATCAAAGAAACGCCGCGCGCTGTTCAGATTATATTCAATAATAATATTTCAACGCGTGTACCGACATGCCCCTCGTCGAATAAACCGGTTAATTTAGGTTAAATAAAGTTCTTTAAATGTTCACGTTCTTAAGAAAAGTTCGGAGGAAAACCGATATAAACCGGTATTAACCGGTAATTTTTAAACCGGTTCCGAGCCTTGGTCACACGTTCATTCATAGATTTGATAATCTAATTTTCTAGGAATACGTCTGCTGTTTGATCTAAAAATACAAAATTCATAGAAAATATCGTTTTGTCGTTTCGAATAAAGTATTGAATTTGACAAGTAGGAAATTAGCCTATTATAATATGTGACGCTTCTTACTTTGAATTAAGTTATTATTAGGTATTTTAGTCGGTTTATTTCTCAAAACGCTTAGATTATTACATTCAAGACCAAGTTGAACATCAAAACAAAAATTAAAAAGCAACAAAAAATATTTAAACATCGCTAACCTACTTTCATATAACCACATTGAACCGTTTCCGGGAAACTACTTTAGTTAAACTAAAAATTTTCCCTTTAATAAAAAGAGCTGCGGGTACCCGGTCAAAGTGGTTGCTCCCGGATTATCCGGGCAATCTTACCCCGAAAGTTTAAGCGAAAAGGGTCACAAAATGTGTTACACAACAACATGGGAATATTTAACATATTTACATTTATCGATGTGAGTTAAGAGTTGGAGCGATAACCTTTGTCTTTGAAGATTTTAACAAAAGTATTTTATTAGTGGAATATTTTTAATAAAGAGGCTAATATTCCCATACTTGTATTTTTTTTTAACGATTTTCTATATTGAGATATGAATCAATTATTATGTTATTGGATTTTTCACGTAATTGTTTGACGAGGAATTTGATTATTATGTTTCAAAGTAACTGTCGTAATGTTGCTGAGTAGCAGCGTCGACAGTTGTCGCGTCGTGGGTCGCGGAATGCCGATGAATAAGCCTCTAGCAAGCTTGAAACTAATCGAGTTCCTCGTCAAACAAATACAGAATAAGCGATAACACAATAATTAATTTAGTATGTCTCACGAGAGATAGGAATCATTAATTGTAAATAGTCCACCTTACGCATTCACCATTTAATTTGCTCAACAAATCCACTATCGATTAACACAAAACGAATGACTTTCGTCTTTAAATAGTAATTCGGAAAAGCCATTTGAACTATTTTACATTTGACTTAACAATTTTCCACTGCCTGCTTCACTCACGGTCGGTATCACCAGTCAACAGAAAGGTCTTGGCTCTCGACCCCTGTCACAAACACACAGCATCGCAAAAAATCTTCTATTTATAGAAGTACTCGTTCCAAACAAAAAATAGGACGAAATTCTTGTTTCAGGTCAATTCAATTTGTAAGTGATTGTAGCTATTCCTGTGTTTGTTCTAGTGCCTTTATTTGAAAGAAAAAGAAATGAAACGCTTCGGAAAATAGGTGTTTGGTCGTGTCAGGGATTGTTTTTTGTTTTTTTTAGAATAGTAGAAATTATTATGAAATTAATGGGTTAATGGGAAATATAAAAAAGTGTTTACAATTTAACCTCATTTTTTCACCAATTATCTAAATACCACCCCTGATTTTCAAGCCGGAACCTGTCTTGTAATATCAGTCACATAAAGTCAACTAAACTACCTTTATAATTTTGATTTCTACCATTAAAATGCTCAGTAGTCACACATCGAAGTTATCAAAACATTGTGACTACATACTTTTTTGAGTGAAAGGAAGATCATCCAATGACTTCTCCCACCTTGGGCGAGGCGAGAAGGAGTGACAGACTTTCACTGTCTACAAACCACTCCGTTCCTACTCCTGCTTTTCGAGCCGAAGCCCCGGTAAACCCGCTAGGTAGTCCGCAACTCCAGATATTTTCACGACCCACATAACCAATATCAAAAGGTAACACGTCCCTTCTAGTCACGTTAACAATAACAATCCAAGTAATCTCCTTTTAGAAATTCGGTTAAAACTTCCGAGTACTGAAAAAGCCGGCGTTAAATAAAATATGAACCGCGTACCTGCATAAACAAAGGCAGTAAGATCAAGTGGGAGGCGGACTGAAGCCGATGTCCGCAGTCGGGAACAACAGAACAAAAAGCGACTAAACCTAGCCAATTGTGTGCCAACCCTAGTATAACTGCGCCCTATTGTCGCCAGACACCGGTTAATTTCTATTTAGGTTTAAGCATTTTTGTTTTAGGTGAAGAGGCTTTAGATTTTGTTGTTAAAGAATTGAAATTAAGTAGGTATGATAAAGATTATATCGTCGTGGTTATCGGAGGTTTAAGACGGCCACTCTTCATGTATGAGGATGCTGATTCGAAACCTATGTACCGTATGGCAGTGGTGTCTAAATAATCTAAGAAAGTACATATAGCCCGGAAAATGTTACATTGGTTCTTGCCGTTAGTAGATTTCGAAGCCTCACCCCCTCATGCATGAGGAGCGGGTGTCTTAAACCTACAGATCTCCACGACATGTATGTTTTAATATCACTATGTAGTTATAAGCTTGTCGTTTAGTCGAAAAAGTATTATAATAAAACTTTCAGAAGTAATAACTTCTGCTTACCTTTTTGTAGACAAATTGGCGTAATACTATGTTATACACAACTACACTACTACAAACACGCGCAGTTTTAATAACGTCAATCGAAACTTTCTTGTTTCGAGGTTGTGTGGAAGTTGTGAGTGCCCGCAAACGCGAGCGGCCGTCATATCTACTAGTACATATGTACGTATAATATACTAGCTACTTCCGCGCGGTTTCACCCGCTCTGCTAGGCTCCTATTGGTCATAGCGTGATGTTTTAGCCTATAGCCTTCCTCAATAAATGCACTATCCAACACAAAAAGAATTATTCAAATCGGACCTGTAGTTCCGGAGATTAGCGCGTTCAAACAAACAAACAATCAAACAAACAAACTCATCAGCTTTATAATATTAGTATAGATTTGTATGTATGTAATATGTAGCCTTATATTTAGCTAACAATATACTCTTTCTTAATATGAGTTCCTGTATTATGTACGTTGTTTTACCAAAGGGTCATTAACCCAACAGGCTAGAGAACCACCTTAGGAGGCTGGCGTTAGGCGAATAAATCAAGGGTTTGATACAGAAGGCAGTTCTTTTGTAAACGGCACGTCTGTCTCTGAAGTAAGTAGTATTTAAAAATGTAATTTTAGAGGATTTTAAATAAATAAATATATGAAACCACTTCGTTGATCGTTGACTGCTAGGTTGGGCGACAGCTTAGCAAGAGGTCCCTGGTTCCATTCCCGAGGTTAACAAAATGTTGCTGGATTTTTTTGGCCTATCGAAAACTTCTCAGTAGTAACACGGAGTAGGGAATTGTCTCCAGTATATGGCAATAGGCTCACCCCCTATTACATGGGACTTATAACACAAATGATGAAAAATGGGTGTACATTGTACAGTGGCATTAAGTGCCGTAATGTGCACCTCTGCCTACCACTTCTGGGATAAAAAGCGTGACGATACGATACGATAAATATATGAAATTATAATAATATCGTACCACAATTCACGTACTTTTTAGAGTAATAAAATATGTCTTGGAATTTCAGAATTACTTCGCATTAAACAAGTAACATGAAAACTTAAGCAATGCCTAATTAAAAGCCTTACGAATAAACTTCTAATTGCTATTTGTGAAACAAGAATTTAACGAACCCGTCTCATATTAACACTTAATTAGGTGTTACTTAAAGAAAGCTTTAATTAGGGAATCGTTAATTTAATTATTCGAGGACTTTAGTCTGTGACCTTGAACTGACGGTGTTGGTTTTTTTTTTTTATTTTAACCTTCTCTGTTACTTTGGGCGTTTTTATAATTATTTGCTTTTATTAATTTCGATGTGAAAAAATTGATTATTTTGTTTATGATATAAATCGGTAAACAAGCAGATGGATCACCTGATGGTAAATAATCCTCGCCGCCAGTCATGGACACCCAAAACACCAGAGGCGTTAGAAGTGCGTTGCCGGCCTTTTGGGGGTTAGAAATTTAAGGGTTGTTGGGGAATTGGCAAGATTTGAGTAGGCGAGATAATTGCACCCCCGGTAACCTCGCGCACATAACGACACACAACGCAATCGTTGTTCCACGTCGGTTTTCTGTGAGGCCGTGGTATCACTCCGGTCGAGCCGGCCTATTAGTGCCGAAGCATGGTTCTCCCACACTTAATACAACAACAACAATATTAGTTTAAGCGAATTCGGTTTAAAAAACACAGGAAATCCACGTGTAGAAAAACAATCTTCTAATTACAAAAAAATAAAAAAAAACTACATCTCACTCCCGTATGTGGCCAGTATGTAAGCTAGTTTATAAAGTTGCAAACTTCTCAGTGCTCTCACATTTAGTTGTTCAGAGACTCGCAGATCAACCTACTCCTTACCACCTATTACATTTTCTACTTTAACATTTTGTCTTAAAGTTGAAAATCCAATGAACAACACTGGCGGATTGGTGTAGGTTGAAGTGCTGGCGTTACAAACAAAGTGACGTATATAGGTGGAGTTTATACAGGGTGGGGGCAATTAGTCAAGCGGTCGGCGGTCAGCGATACCTTTACCCTATATTGTTTCAATGTTGCTAGAGAATTTCCATTGAAGTTTGTTTACAAGTATTGAGGTGTTATTTCATCACCCCGTAGCTTGTTCGTGAACGCGATTGGATCATAAATCATTGCTGCCTGTTCGAACCATATTTAACGGTGCTTCTAATTTATTTTCTTCCTAGCTTCTACCAGTCGCTTCGCCCGCGATTCCGTGGGATAAAAACATAGGCACTATTATCCAAATCAGCTCATACCAAATTTCATCAAAACCCGTTCAGCAGTTTCAGCGTGATTGACGGACAAATATCCAAATAAACTAACTTTCACATTTATAATATTTGTGTGAAATGTTATAATAACAATGGTCTCACATACTTAGGGTCTAGTTTCAAATTCTGAAATATTGTTTGTATATCATCTTAAGTGGCAAGTTGATGTGACGTTCATTAAAACAGAGCTAAAATCTATAGACAATAACTACATACAAGAATGGTTAGCACAAAACAGGAATTTACTAGAACGAAATAAAAAAGTCCCCTTGAACCGACACACAGGAGAAAACGACTTGTAACGCCCACATCGTTCGCCTCACGTTACAGCAATAAATATTACAATAAAACTTTTGTTTCTGAACATTTGCTACGAAACTAACTATATATAATATATTTACGACCTACTTATTTTTTCCTTGAAAAAAATGTACCTACTTTTTTGAGGTAGAAATTTTATCCAATGACTTCTCTGGGTGAGGCGAGAGGGAGTGTCAGACTCTTACTGATTAAAAACCACCCCGTTCCTACTCCTGCTTCTAACTTACAGTTAATTATATTTAATACAACGTCACGCCTTTTGTCCCCGAAGGGGTAGGCAGAGGTACACATTACGGAACGCAATGCCGCTAGACAATATACCTACGCCTCTTCTCACCATTTGTGTTATAGGTCCCATGTAACAGGGGGTGAGCCTATTGCCATATACTGGGCACATATTTTATTTGGCTATTATATAGTTTTTATTAAACAATACCTACCAATAACTCTTAACAGATTCTTGTCGCACCATGTGACGTAGAATATCAATAACTATAATTGCTCTACAAGGCAATATTTATTATTATACAATCGATACAATTGACTATCTCATTGATCTTGAGTTCCAAGTTCTTGGTCAGTAAAGGTCTATGAATCCAATGTATTTAAAAGTAATTCTGAACCTTACTACTAAAAATTTAATCTAAGAAAAATACTGTTTTATTTGGTGTTGGTCACTGCACGATTGGTGCTGTGACTGGACAATCGGCTGCTGCGTATCGTGTAGCGGGTTCGATTCCCGCACGGAGCAACTCTTTGTGTAGTCCACAAATTGTTATTTCGGGTTTGGGTATCATGGAGTTTGTAATCTTGTATGTTTGTAAACGCACCCCACGACACAGAAGAAAATCTAAGTGTGAGGCAACGTTTTTTTAAAAAAGAAATAACAGATAACCGTTTAAAAAAATGTACATACTCCTTAAATTATACTACATTTCCTATTTTTTTTTCTATAAATTATAATAACCAACGTAACGAAAACGTAGGAACATGAATCAACTGTTGATGATAGTATAATTTAATCAGCGTATCAAAAATTTCGACGCCCGTTCAAAATACTTTCAAACTTTCTTTAAGTATTTTAATGAAATTATCGCGAATATCTTTATTCAAAGTTGAGTAATTTCATTAAAATGGCGCTTGGAGTTGTCAGTTGTTATATATAAACAAAATTATAGGAACAGTATTTCAATTCCATTTATAATATGTATTGACGTTTAAAAATAATAATGATAAGTATTCTTTTATCGTTGATAAGTCTGCGTTTGGCCACCAACCCGCTTTCTGTCGGAACGGCGAAGCGAAGTAATTTATTGATATGAACCAATTACACAATCATTAATTGAGTCAATCAGACCACCAGTCAAGTTCAATCGTGATTCTAAAATAAAATATACCTACAACACCTCATTTGATATTTGTTGATGCATATACCTCAAAAATGTATATCATCACTTATCGTTAACTGAAAAACAACAAGCAATAATCACCCTTCACTCGCAAATTAATAAGGTAAAAATCAGCATAAATACATTACCCCCTACCAAGGCTCATGTTCGCTCTCTGCGCTTAAAAGTCAACGACATTACTTCCCCATTCGAGCCGCGGTACAGTCGACGACAACCTCGTTACGTTGAATAATTACAGTAATGCTGGAGGGGTATTAACCTTCTCCACAGGAGCATAGCATTTAAGGCTGGATCGTCAACCAACAATCTTTCTTTTTTCCTTACCTGAACTAGGTTTTAAATTCCTTACTCCGTATTCTTCTTAGTAATGAACACTTGGTTTAAGCATGGATTTCCATAACGTAACGCCTTTGGGTGCTTTTCCACCAGAGATGGGCTATGTAGCTGTGCTATGAAGATGTTATAAATAAGTTGTGAAACTATGTGACTGTTTACACTGATACTAAACTAGGAAGTTGTGCGAGGGAGATATGCAGCTCTAGTATGCAATGTATCCGGAGCTGCGGACAACATAAGAGGTTAACGGGGCTCGGACTCATAGCAGGAGAAGGAACGGGGTGTTCTTTTGTCTGTAAGTCCGCCTCACCCAAGGCGGAAGTAGTCATTGTATAATTTTACCCTCTCAAAAAAATAATACGATGTATCGATATTAGGCAAGCCATTCATGGTATAGAAATTGTAACTTACATATAAACCAAGTTAGCCACGTTTGATTTATAGATAAGGTAAACAGGAAACTCATCCCACAAAATTTCCGCATCATAACAAAAATCTACATGCATTACTTTCCAGAGAACAGCACCTTTTCTTCGTATGAAATTTTAAAGATATAAATGGTGCATTCCCGTAATATTACGCTGAGTTATATTGGCTGCAAAATGGTCTGCGGAATTTAAAATGGCTCCCAAAGTTAAGAGAGATGACAGAATAACTCCGTCCAAGAATTGATGCGGGCTATAAATCTTTCGGGAGCTTTCTAGTTAATTAAAGAGATGTTTTTCTAGCACGGTAACATTTTGATGTAATGTCGCATTATGTTACGCCTACTCATTTTGACCAAATAGTTAGTTTTTGTGATTACTTCGAGATTTATTACTACTCTAGTTTGGATTTCTAACAAATATCAATGCGGTGTTTAATAAGTTTTGAGCAGTTTTTAAATTGATAAACTACCTTATTTATTACTGTGATTGATTAGTTTTCTTTCAGATCAGTATTTATTTATTTTCGCTGTGATAAGATACGGTTGCCTACTAGTTGAGTTATAGGTTGATGTGTTTCCTGAAGTGAATAGGTTGCTTATGGGCAAGCCTGCACCATCGGTAGGCAGCATCATTGCTCATCATCAGGCGAGAGTGACCAAACGGCTAACAGTTACCTTTCAAAAATGATATCATCTAACAAAAATAACCGACATACCTGAAGCCATTTGACCTTGGTGATGTTATCATCAGTAAGGGTGAGTGCTCTCCTCTTCCCGACGGCATACGACTCATCGTAGTACAAGTACTCGGTGAAGGTGAGCCCAGTGGTGGTGTACTGCTGCGTGAAGTATACCGAGATGGTGCCGTTCTCTATGCCATGCTTTATTATCCATTTGCACTTTATCGGGACGGGAAAGGGGTTGGGGAAGTTTGGGGTGGTGATCGTGCCCACGGGACCCTTCAAGTGGCCCCCACAGAGCTGTGGTCCCTGGTGCTCCTTGTCGATCTCGTGGGCGAGTACGTACTCTGCTGCGATAGTGACGAGAATTATAGTCTGAAGACATCGCAGCATGAGCCTGGAACAAGAGAAAGGAAATAGTATTAGATTTGACTACACAGTTGGCTGGGCAACTCGCTATCGTGTAACAGATACAGGACACGATTCTCGCTCAAAGCTACTTTTTGTGCGATCCACAAATCGTTGCTTCGTGTCTGAGTGTCATGTGTATGTAAAATTGCATGTTTATTAACGCCCCCACAACACACGATAAAATCCTAATCCCAACGTCTTTTTAGAGACAAAAAGCTGTTTTGTATATCGAAATGTTCTAGAACAGCAATACTTTTTTGTATAAAATACCAAGCCATTAAAGGTGAATCAAGTTGTAACACACCCAACAACGTTAAAATATCATTATGTCACATAAAATTAAATAACATATCAATCAATATACGAACAGTAGTTATCATCAGATCAGATACACATATATATCCATATACGACCACTACATATTAATATTATTGAAATCTAATATCCTTGACATTACTCCAAATGTATCTATATAGATATTTGAAATGGCGTGCTACTGAAAGGTCTCAATAAAAAACCCATCATCGGTAGAAAAAATGGCAAGGGGCTAGAGTAAAATGAAGTCATTTATCAACATGACACAAGGAACCGTTACTTTAACTGTCTATCCCAAGATAGATGTGCATTTCATTTGTTTTAAAAGAATCCTTTCCATCTGTTAAATGCCTTTTTTGAGGGGGAAAAATCAATGATTTCTCCCCTGCGACTGCCAAACAAGAGGTCTCGGGTTCGATTCCCGGGGCGGGCAAATTATTACTGAGCTTTTTCGAAAATTTCTCAGTAGTAGCACGGAGTCTGGAATTGTGCCCAGTATATGGCAATAGGCTCACCCCCTATTACATGGGACTTAAAACAGAAATGGTGAAAAGAGGGTGTACATTGTATAGCGGCATTATGTGCCGTAATGTGCACCTCTGCCTACCCTCTCGAGGATAAAAGGCGTGAAGTTGAAGTTGAACTTCTCCCCTTCTCCCGCCTTGGGCGAGGCGAGAGGGAGTGTCAGACTCTTACTGACTAAAAACCACCCCGTTCCTACTCCTGCTTTTCGAGCCGGAGTCCCGGTAAACCTCCTACGGACCTTCGGAATCTATTAAATGTCTGATGTCTTTAGTTACGTAAATAGTCCAATTGTTGTTGAGCAGAAACCTAGTGCCAAAGATAAAATCCTTGACATTATTTTATCATTCAATATCTAGTCTACACTATAATTTATTATAACTTCCGTCAATATTAATTGCTATGTTATCGATTTAGAGAAATTATTATCATGTGTCGCGGAATGTGTTAAACAGTTACATGAATAAGTCGATAACATAATAATTAATAAATTAATTACACAATTTTATTTATTGGTCTAGACTAAAGACTAAATGTTAGACTAATAAATAAAATTGGATTGTCCGTTATGCAATGAATATACATACGATACATACTCGTACACCAAAATATATGTTTTACATATTTTGTCGATCTATCTGTCTATTTGTTATGACGGACCAATTTTGACTAGCTGATCTACTAAGGAGTAACTTAGGTTATTTTATTGGTCACAAAATCCGTAATCCATGCGAGCGAAGCCGCGGGCTTCAGCTAGTATTAAATAAGACGACTCCATATTTTACTATTTGTTGCTCGTAGATCAAACTCAAAATGTCGTCATAGATTCCAATTCATATTAGATATTATTATAATTGTAAAAAAGATTTATGAAACTCTATACAATTCTGACTGCACGATTGGTGCGGTGGCTGGGCAACTGGCTGCCACGCAACGGGTAGCGGGTTCGATTCCCACACGGAGCAACTCTTTGTGTGATCCACAAATTGTTGTTTCGGGTCTGGGTGCATGTGAACTTGTATGTTTGTAAACGCACCCACGACACAGGAGAAAATCCAAATGTGGGGCAACGATTTAAAAAAAATACATATACTTCTACATACAATACGAACATTCCGACATTATATTATACTTTGATTTCTACATTTTATTAGTTCCAACTTTGGCTCCCACGCGCACAAGATTACAAAGGGAAGTTTTTTGTATGAAATTAATTTGGCAACGTGACGGCGTTGAGAGGTCCGTGGACCGATATTAGAATGTCTAAAAACGTTACAAGTTTCACGAGAGTTTTTCTTTACTCGCAAACTTTATTATTTCTTGGAAAATATTGCGTTAAGACTCAGGCTCTAAGATATAGGCTTTATGTATTTGGATAACTTTTTAGGCATTTAGGTTATACTTATCTACTTTATTTTACAAATATTTACTGGCGAACTCAGAGACAGTTAACGATTACTTTTACTATTAATAACGATTTTGTTCCGAATTCAATTGCTAAGGACTGAGTTTAGGATCCACGAAATGACTAAGCACGGCGATTACACATTTTTTTTGATAATATCTTTAAACAAAGTTTTATAGAACGCAGTCATGTTATATCACAGACAAAATTAGATGTGTCAGGGAACAAGCACAACGTAAGTTCACGTCTTTAGCAAACTATCGTCAAAATAAAATTCTAAACTAAATTTACAAATACTCCACAAATTCCCAGTCCACAAGTATTAGTGGAGGAACATAAAACAAATCGGCTGTGAGCAGTCACGTCCGTGATACATAGCCGCATTCGACGGGAAGAGCATCAAATATTTTCTACTACAACGTGTGACAGCTTGAGAATTTGATTCCAATTCCTGCAACCAGTCCTGTTCAGACGCCGCACGAATCTTGATCATTTCTCTGCAGATGATATTTGGTTCGTTATGCTCCTTCGGTTGTTTCATTTTATTTGTTCTCTAGATTGAAATCCCTTGTATATTTCGTATCTTGTTTATGTACGGTACCAGATTTTTATCTTCTTCAAACAATTCCAGTGAACAGGAATTCAGTACGTTGTGCATAAGATATCTGACTGAGATAACATATTTGCTGTTCTCTGTGTTTCCCGGAGGGGATTGGTGACAACAGCATGGTACGATGTACCAATTTTAGTTCATGTTATCATATATGTGTATAGTTTGGCATAGTTACGAATTGAGACTTTTTACCCTACTGCGCCAGAAGGAGGGTTATGTTTTTCGAGAGTATGTATGTATGTATGTATGTATGTATGTATGTATGTATGTATGTATGTATAATTGTTTGGCACGCTCTGCAGCCTAAACGGCTTGATGGATTTTGGCTTGAGAGGTGTCGTTAGATTCGTATTTACTGTGAGAGTGACACTGGATATATCAAAATAATAAAAAAAACAAAATGGCGGATTTTTGGCGCCAAATTCGAATATTGCTCACTCTCTAGCCTGAACGGCTTGATGGATTTTGGCTTGAGAGGTGTCGTTAGATTCGTATTTACTGTGAGAGTGACACTGGATATATCAAAATAATAAAAAAAACAAAATGGCGGATTTTTGGCGCCAAATTCGAATTTTGCTCACTCTCTAGCCTGAACGACTCGATGGATTTCAACTTGATAGGGGTCGTTTGATTCGTATTTACTGTGAGAATGACACTGGATATATCAAAATGATAAAAAAACAAAATGGCGGATTTTTGGCGCCAAATTCGAATTTTGCTCACTCTCTAGCCTGAACGACTCGATGGATTTCAACTTGATATTTTTAATCAGAACACAACATAAGCTGGGAGTACCTCCACGCGGTGAAGGCGGTAACAGTTTAACTGGCTAAAACTCCCATAATATGTAGAATCAATGCCTTCGGGCTTATGTTGTTGTTGAGTTATATCATTGTGCGGACTTTTTTATATTCACCTTATTTGGCACGGTAGCCTACCCGGTAACGCAGGGGAGCAGCCATATAGCATAGGCAAATTATTTTAGTCGTTCGATTATTGGTCAATTAAAAATGGCTCTATCCCGGAAAACCAAAAATAATAGAACCAAAAAAATTGCCACGATGAAAAAGGAAACACCTAATAAACGCGAGAAACGTTAAAAAAAACAAAGAGAGAGAAGATCTAAGTATTACAGTCAGCTTTCTCAAGAATGTCGTGAAGATCTTATAAAAAATATAAATGCACGCTCTGAGTATAGACGTGACAACGAATCACCATCCACCCGAACACAGCGACTGCAAAGAATGCACACGCATTCTTTGCAGTTGTGTGCAGCATGCTAAAAATGTTCGGGAAATGGAGTCTCCGTTGTCGCAATCTGTTCGACTCGAAAACATGCGTGAGCATGCTCAACATGTTCGAGAAATGGAGTCGCCTTTGTCTCACGCTGCCCGACTCGAAAACATGCGTGAGCATGCTCAACATGTTCGAGAAATGGAGTCGCCTTTGTCTCACGCTGCCCGACTCGAAAACATGCGTGAGCATGCTCAACATGTTCGAGAAATGGAGTCGCCTTTGTCTCACGCTGCCCGACTCGAAAACATGCGTGAGCATGCTCAACATGTTCGAGAAATGGAGTCACCTTTGTCTCACGCTGCCCGACTCGAAAACATGCGTGAGCATGCTCAACATGTTCGAGAAATGGAGTCGCCTTTGTCTCACGCTGCCCGACTCGAAAACATGCGTGAGCATGCTCAACATGTTCGAGAAATGGAGTCTCCGTTGTCTCGATCTATGCGTCTCGAACAAATACGAGAACATGCAACGCTGTCTCGTGGTAATGAATCACCTCTCACAAGAGATCGGAGAATATCCAATTTGAGAACAAATTCCCGTGTCCGACGACAGTTATTTGCAAATGATGATGCAACATTCGATGATGTAATTTTTCAGGTAGCAGACGTGGAGTGTTATTCGTGTAAAAAACTTCTGTATAAAAAACAATCACGAAGCGTGGTTTCTTCTTCAATAACTGTCTTACCCCCAGACGCTCTTGACAGAATTGTTTGTTGCAATAGATGTGCTACCAAATTGTTAAAAAATCAGTGCCCATCGAATTCTTTTTGGAATAATATGACTGTTTCCCCTGTGCGGCCAGAACTGGACTGTCTCTCTGAGATGGAGTTGCGACTCATATCTCGGATAAAGCCTTTCATAAAAATTGTCCGCTTAAGCGGCCGTTACGGGCAACAAGGTTTTAAAGGACAGGCAATCCTCTTTGCTCAGCAAGTAGAGGAAGTAATAGAGCAGCTTCCGATAAATGCTGCAAGTGCAGGAATGAGCATTGTAACAGAACATCTTGAAAATGTAACCAACAGTAGAAGATTTTCAGTAGATATTGAGAAAATTAAGCGGGCTTTACATTGGCTTATGCGTAATAATCATTTATATGCTAATGTTCAGATTAATTCAAATATAACAAATGAACAACTGCAGTCAAGTATCATGGAGGTTATAGTTAGTTTACAAAATGAAGCCCATGTAAGAATCGAGCCACAAATTCATTTAAAACCACTGGGAAATGAAAAATACATCTTGCATGGGTCTTTCCATCAAGGCAGCGAACAATTTGAAGAAAGTTCACGTAATCGTCAATGTACGGCAAATGCTGCAACTTCAATCGCCTATTCCTGTATACAACCGTTGGAAACGTGGGCTTCTTCAGATGTGGATCGCGTTTTATTGGCCGGAAATACCTACTTTAATCAGTGTATGTCACGACTAGCAGTAAAGCCTCCATTTTTAAACACAGAGGAACTTTTACCATCACTTTCAATAGCTCGTACAGAATTTACTCTTTATATTCAAGCTGATATTGTTATTGGAGTGGTAAATTCCAGTGCACCATCTAATGTACTCGAAGGGTACTTTTCTACTTTATCATCAGGGGTTGAATTCTTTTTTACATGTCACGAAAAAGGAATTATAACATCTCAAACAAATATTGCTGTAGCAATAATGAAATTGGATGATGCGTATTATTTATTTGATTCGCATCAAAGAGGGCCCAAAGGGCATGTTGCACGTAGCAGAGGCGCTGCGATGTTAATGAAATTTCCAGATCAAAGTACGTTATGTCAACATCTTGTAGTAGTACTTCAAGTAAAGGGACATCGAGATATGCAGTTTAGTATTTCAGCTGTAAATGCATGTTTAAATGAACAACCAGTACACTCAGAAATATCATTGCAAAATGAGCAAGACAATATAGAAAATGTCAATTGCAGAGAACAGGATATCAGTAATAATATGGATGAAGGAAATAATTTCGTTACTACAGCTCTTATACCTATTGACATTAATATACCAGACTTGACAGATGTTGTTTCCAATATTAACGTGGAAGAAAGATCTATTCCTTTATACGAGTTGAAACGGAAAACTGCACCACCTATAAATATTTTCAGAGAACAGAGAGCAGAAGAACTTGCATGGGTAAAGTTGTTCCCAAATGGTCATAATGGACTTCGAGAAGAAAGACCATTTCCTATAACACCACTTGATTACTATCAAACGCGTGTTATGAGCAGCGACAAAAGATTCCAAAATAATGAGTACTTATTTTATGCTCTGTCTGTTGTTGAGTTGTGCAAAGCGCAACAAAATGTATCAGTATGTGCGCGCTTACGTCAGGACGGAGCAGAGCCAACAGATGTCATACAAAATGTTCATCTGGTAATGCGTAATATTCGCGGTACGTCTGCTTATTGGCACAAATCATACACAGATCTTCTCGCAATGGTGAAAAATTTAGGCCCCCTCACTGGTACTTAACATTATCGTGCAATGATTTAAACTGGCCCGATATGTTAAATGCTCTTTTAGTTGCTGATGGACGCACCAATTATCCCATTGAAGACCTAACCTTTTCAGAAAAACGGCGCCTTGTAGAAGCGTATCCAGTAACTTTGTCTAGACATTTTATGATGCGTTTTAATGCATTGTTTGCAAGGTTACAAAAAGGAAATAATCCAATTTTAGGGAAAAAAGTCATTGATTTTTGGTGGCGGGTAGAATTTCAGCTAAGAGGAAGTCCTCATATTCATATGGTAATATGGTGCGCTGATATGCCACCTTTTGATACTACAGAAGGAAAGCGGTTACTGGAGCAGGTAGTATCCTGCGAGATACCAGATTCAGACGACGATCCTGAACTGCACGATTTAGTTGTCCAATTACAATCACATAGACATACACAAAGTTGCTACAAAAATAACCAAAATATTTGCAGATTCGGCTTTCCTAGACCGATATCAGATAAAACTGAAGTCCTAGATGACGACCAAGCAACCAGAAATGGCGGGAGATTTTATATTTTGAAAAGAAACGAATCAGAAACTATGACTAATTGCTATAATTCTCGTTTGCTAAAACTATGGGGTGCCAATATTGATCTTCAACCATGCGGTTCAGCTTTAGGAGTAGCCTACTACATTTCTAAGTATATTTCTAAGGCTGAACCTGCAGAAGTTTCAAGATCAATTAGACAGGCTATACAAAATGTAAGGGCTCGTGGTGAAAGCAATTCAGGTCGATTGATTTTCGCTATACAAAATGCTATTCTAACACACAGAGAAATTTCAGCAAATGAATGTGCCTTCCGTTTATGTCACTTAAAGCTGCGTGATAGTTCTCGTAAATGCGTATTCGTGAACACTTGCTTGCCAGAACAACGTTATCGAATGCTGAGGATTGATTCTGAAAATTCTGAACCATACAAAAACATATTTGACAGATATGTTCACAGGCCTCTATCTCTTGAGCATCTTAGTCTAGGTGAGTTCGCAATCTGGTACGATGTTGTTTCTTCCAAAGTGGATGTTGATGAAGATCAGCAAGATATTGACGCATATGAATCCCAAATCGAGGATGTGCCTGTTAGTTCATGTATAACATTACTTGACAATATGGGAAGAATGAGAAAGAGAACACGTCCAGCCATACTTCGAACACGTTACTTTACGTTAGCCTCAGATCCAGAGGCACATTACTATTCCTTGATATTGACTCATATTCCATTCCGGGCAGAAGAAGAATTGTTAGATGGATTCGACTCAGCCAGAGCAGCTTTTTGGGCTAAAAAAAATCAACTGCGTCCACTACAAGAAGGTTTTGATGCGGAAACTATGATGAGATTTGAAACGGAAATCCAGCAAGCTATTAGTCGTATTGTAGCTGAGAATTTGGCAGCCGGAATTTCAGAGCATCAAAATTTTCAAACAAATGTTGATACTCTCGCTCAGCCTATTGAAAATATATTAGATGATGTAGATCACATTATGATTGACGAAATTGAAGATCAAAACGATAAATGTATGCCAGATAATGAGTTTGAGAGAGCTGTTATATCGCTAAATTTGAGCCAGAGACAGTTGTTCCAAAAAATATCCGAAAAGTTATTAAACGTAACAATTTCTGACCAATTACTGATTTTTGTTACCGGAGGGGCTGGCACTGGTAAAACATTTACTTTAAAAGTCATGACCGAACAAATTAGAAGGTTAAGTCACACTGAAATCGGAAAAACTGTAACTGTCACTGCTCCAACAGGTGTGGCAGCCCGACTTATTGGAGGTAGTACTCTACATTCCACTTTTGCGTTGCCTATTGAAAAGGGACGAGCTGAAACATTACGCCCGCTTACTGGTGAAAGATTACAAAGAGAAAGACAAAAGTGGAGATCGATAAATTGGCTAATTATCGACGAAATATCGATGGTATCCTACTTGACCCTAAGGAACGTTCACATTCGCCTGCAGCAATTAAAACAAGATGAACGATATTTTGGTGGGATAAATGTAATTTTATTCGGGGATCTTATGCAGTTACCACCAGTATCCAAGGTTTCAGGCGGTGCTTACTGCTTTCGACAACCATCTTACCTGTCTGGAGAAATCAATCTATGGGAATTATTCGATTTCTGTGAATTACCCCAAAATATGAGACAGGCAGGTGATACTACTTTTGTGGACATACTAAACAATTTACGCGTAGGAGAATTGACAATGGACCAACTTGAAATCCTAGACGGTCGTAGGATTCCACTTACTGGGTTATTTGCTGATGGAGAAGCCGTGAGAATTTTTCCTACTACAAGACAAGTTGATTCATATAACTTGGCAATGTCTACTGAGTTAGCTAAAAAATCAAAACTTTATGAAGTACATGCTGTGGACATCTCTTTAGAAGCAAAAACATATGGGCAATGCCCACGCAAAGAATTTGTATCTAGTGATCCAAACAAGACGGGCGGGATTCTCAGTGCATTGCGTATTGGGATTGGATCAAGGGTTATGTTGCGCCGAAATATAAATGTTAACCACGGTTTAGTAAATGGTGCTATGGGCGTAATTCGAAAGTTTGAATGGCCCGCTCTTCGCAGGGACCAAATGGAAACTGGGGAATTACCACAAGCAGTGTTTGTTGAGTTCGATGACCACACAATAAAAAATAATCAACCAGGACTTGGTGTCCGGATTGAACCATGTACGATTGATTTTGATGCACTTAGAGGACAAGGTAAAATCGAACGTAGGATGTTACCCTTAATCCTGAGCTGGGCTGTAACTGTCCACAAACTTCAGGGTACTACACTCGATCGGGCAGTTGTGGACCTCGGCCCAAATATATTTGCTAAAGGCCAAGCATATGTAGCTCTCAGTAGAGTTAAAACATTAGCTGGATTGGCCATCAGTGCGCTTGATCCTAAAAAACTTTTGAATCGGCCGCACGACCAGAATTCCTTAGCTGAGCTCCAACGTTTACGAGAATATTATTCTATCAACTAGTTAGAAATCTAAAAATCTAAATCTAATCTAAGCTAAGAAATCCGCGTAATCCGGATGCATTTATGTATCATGTGTGTGTGTGTTATATTACAGTTATTATATAAACTCTTTCAATAATAAAACTAAAAGAAAATAAAATAAAAAAAGGTAATTTAAAAAACTAAAAAACCCGACTGCGTTTCTTTATAACATGAAAATGAAAAAACTCTAAAACAAGAATACAAGAAAAATTTAAGCAGTCGGGACCCATTCTAGAAAGCCATAATTCATAATATTTAGAATGGGTCCCGACTGCTTAAATTTTTCTTGTATTCTTGTTTTAGAGTTTTTTCATTTTCATGTTATAAAGAAAGGCAGTCGGGTTTTTTAGTTTTTTAAATTACCTTTTTTTATTTATACACCTATCATTTGGAACATGATCGCTTATAATAAAATTAGACTTAGAAATCATTAAAAAAAAAGAAGCTTATACAAAATACAGGCTGATTATTTTTATCTAATTCAATTAACTACAAAAATAAAGAATTCTTTCACTTTCAACGCACAATCTCGCCTAAACGGTTGACCGATTGTGATAAATTTCCTTACGGACATAGATAAAATCCGTGGCCAAAAGCTTATTAAGATAAGACGGCAGTAAATAATGTCCTAGGACATTTTGAGGTCCCTTTTCGTGATCAGGTCTTTTTCCAAGAGAATATTCACTAAGAGCCTTTGAAATGGACGTACGAACACATGGTTTCACATCAAGCTATGCGAAACCAGTATAAATTGACCGTTGAATGTGCTGAGAGATCATACAAAGCGAGGACCATGATAAACTGGTTTCTTACAGCTATGCTTAGTGTACGTTGTAGAACGCTGGGTTGACTCTCACAAACCACATTTGTCACTCCGACCTTACCCAAATACACATGGACTTTTCAAGTTAATGGAACGGAAAATCTGTTTGGTAGATGTAACGTATATTTAGTAACATACACGGTTGAAACTTAGTCCATTTCACTGTAAATTTTGTTCTAGAAAGTGGGTATTTATGACCTTGAACTTCTGTGGTTTATTTTTGTGTCTCCAAGGGAACAAATTGATACAGTGAATGAAATAAGTATCCAATGCCACGACTGACATCCTTGTTCAAGTCGCTTACAGTTATCGAGTTAAAACGTATTGATATCTCTCGTCTTTTGATTTCGAAATTGTCAACTCAATCTGATCGTCATAAGAGAAGGCGTACGTTCAGCCGTAGATGTCTGATGGCTGATATGATAATGGTGATATATGATGATGAACAGGAATAAAGCGTGAGTGAGCGATCTAAAAGTGAACGCGAAGCGATGACGCGCGAATCAGCAAACTTGCTTTGTTACGCGGCGGCTATGTCCTACGTGCATGTAAATCATTTCGTTTTGTTTCTGTTTCCGATATTATAAACAAAATTGTTAAGGCATCGTGTCCAATTCGCGTGAAAATATCAGGCTGAAATGCGGTTGGTCACGTAGGCCACGTCAATAGATTTTGACAATTTGTTGGTCTGCCCCGCGCCGTATCGTATCGCCTTTGCTTCTAGATCGCTCACGCAGGACGTCCCATTATATAATTATGTCTAAGGGCCTATGCACACCACGTTTCTTAAACGCGCCGTCGACGCGGCGCGTTTTTCTCCTGCAGAGCAGTTTGTTGTCGTGTGTATTCGATACAAAAGCACGTCTGTATCGCTACACACGCGTGATTGCATCGCTTATGTATCGCTACACAAGCGCGTCAGGTGTGCAAAGGTCTACAAGCTGTGTCTAACTTGCGTGCGTATCGCGTACCTATCGCAACTAAGGCGCGTTGACGGCGCGTTTAAAAAACGTGGTGTGCATAGTGCCTTAAAGAAACTGTGCTCAAAAGTGGACAATAAAACTAGACAAGGCAATGCAGTACTTCACAACGACCTTATCTGTTACCCACATTGACCTGCAAGTTTCATGGAGCCCAGTTATTTATTGCGACCCCACTCGACTTTCGCGGTAGACATTCATCTTGAGAACTCGGCTACAATTTCAACTAAATCTTAGTTACCCGTTGTTGTACGTTTATCGTGTAGTGGGTAGGATAAGTGGTTTTGAACAAACTTGTTGTTTCTCGGCGTCACTTGACACGATCGGAAGCTGGTTTGTTTGACAAAATTATCATTACAAACTATGTCTTCTTTATCACAAGTGTTATGAACGATTCTGTACAAAATAAACAATTGAAAGGGTCTTGGCTGGTAGAAAAGGCCTACTAAGGTATTAAGCCCACCTTGTGTACACATTTATGTGCATGAAGAGTTACAAAAATGATTTATTCTCTTCTATTAGTGCTCATTTAGTCTCTTACAAACAATGATGCCGTTTGATATAAAAAACACATCTCAAATTCCATCTGCCCTATATCTTTATACAGGGAATATAGGATATACAGGAAAGTAGTTCTAAAACACTCTTATTTAAGAACTAGTTTCCCAAATTATTACATGTCCTTTTTAACAACTGACAATAAGCCGTTCCGTATTGATTGTACTGAGAATCGCCTAAAGTTGCCATTTCATGCAGGTCAATGACCTACGTATCCTAGGTTTTAGGAACACAATAGTACCTAACTAGCAACATAGTGCTGCTAATAACAACCTATTGTGAAACATAATGTTTGATATTATCATATCATATCTTAACAAAAGTTGCTATGGATGCATTTGACTTTCACCAATTATATTCATTGGTACACATAGCTTAGCACTGGTGGAAACGGACTCAGTTAAGCTATGTGTTTTATATGGAAAGATGCGTGCTATGGATATGTGCTATGCGTGGCTTCTCTACTATCGATACATCACATACTCGAGCTGCGCATCTTCCTCGCACAACTACTTAGCGGCGGTGCATCTTCATATCACATCTTACTCGCACACCTACATAGCTTAATATCAGTGGAAACGGTCACATAGTTTCACAGCTTAGCTATTATAACTTCGTAGCATCATAAGCACATCTCTGGTACTTTGCCCCACCCTCATGCATGAAAAGCGGGAATCATAAGCCTCCGGGCCACCATGACAAGCTTTGATAATTTAGACAAAAAAATTTAAAGAGAAGTTTCAAAGTAACGTAACGATGTTACATTATAATGATAACGATTAGACAAAAATTCCTAACAGAAATACAACATTTTGATAATCAACCTTCTACTTAATGTTACTTATATCGTCCAGCATCCCAATAAAAGCTTGGAACATCGTTTGACCATCCAGATCTAAACAATGTATTGATTCAATTTGTCCATCATCTCAATTCTTGTTCAAGAAGGAATCCAGAATCGTATATTTTTATTGGTTAAGGAAAATGAGGTTCGCAATCAATTTTGTTTGTCGGTGAAGTAGATATTGTGTTATTTGTGTTGTAAGTTTATTGTTCTATAGAGAATTGTTTTATTTTATACTTTGTTTTAGTGTTGTACTTTTTTTTGTGTTATGGAGGCAATTTTTTATAACTAAATTATACTATAATGTTAGGTTCTCTACGGACTTCGAGAGTGAGCCCTTATCATGCAATAAAAATTGTGTAAAACGTTCCCTAATAGGCTACCTTAAATCAACCATAAATCACGCATACAGCTCACGGCGACTTTCAATGCTCACGTAAAGGCAAGTTCAAGTTTGTAGACATAATATATTATTTAAATAAATCATTATTCCGTAACTGCCACTCCTGCTGAACTAAACAAACAAAAACACCACTTATGTTCACTTCCATACGTGTTATTTTCCTTCCAACCTCTGACGTTTACTCAAGGGCCCATTACAATACGTTATCAATACGATTGTATTTACGAACAAATGTTTACTTTAGTGAACTCGACCATTCGAGTTAACAGTCGCATGTAAATCCCTTGAGGATGGCCATTTGGTTTCTCTTATTATGGCCTAATAGGAAAAATATTTTATGTACTTCTAATCTAATTTTATAGAATAGTTTCTTTAGTTCTAATCTAATAAAAGATTCATTTGTCTGGACGAAATGGAATTAAAAAAGTTCGGTAGTTTCAAACAAGTTGGTCTTGAAGTCTTACATAAGTATATTCGATACTGTTTGTAGTCGGATACGTTACTTTTCTCTTGTATCGTAAATGTGATTACAGATACAATTATCAAACGAAACAAGAGCTTGTAAACCACCTAATAAATGATCTGTGTGAGAATTGAACTTGCTACACGTTATCATTTGCTCGACCATGTATTCAAGTATTATAAGAAACTATGTTTCCAGTGATACTAAGCTATGTAGTTGTGCGAGGAAGATGCTCAAGTGTGCGGTATACCTATAGTAGGGAAGCCATCCATAGCACGCATCTTTGCATATAAAAAATGCTTAGCTGAGTCCATTTCCACCGGTGCTAAGCTGTACCAATGAATACGATTGGTGGAAACCAAATACATCCATAACAACGTAGCATAGACAGTACTTTGAATACAATCTAATATTCTGACAGTAAATTATTAGATTTTTGTTGCACATTGAAATAAATTCTGACATTGGCAATAATAAAATTCATGAAGCTCAAGGGAATTTCAATATTTGTGTTTGCACGCTTCAATAAATAATATCGCGATATTGTTACTCGTATGGATCATTCATATCTATTCAACAGATTTATATTACCATTTTATTGAATTGTATATTATAATAAATCACACCAATATTGTAAAATAAGTGTCTGTTTGTAATGTTAAAAATAACCGGCATAATTATGTATAGATACGGTACATACAGCAAAATACTTTTTTTACAATTTTCAGTGGGTCTATCTGTCTGCATATTTACTCTGTCTAATCTCTGAAATGGCCGGATTGATTTTATTGAGACTATTATTGACAGGTAAGCTAATGCACTGAGGAGCTAAGACTAACTAAGACTACTTTTATTTTAGAAAAAATATAGAATATTTCAGAGATAAGAACCCAAATTCTGTCAGAAGTCATTATTCTACACGAACAAAGTTGTGGACAACAGCTAGTAGGTATAATCAATCTAAAAGTGACCAACAAACCATAACTGACAAACGAAAACAAACACAAAACAACTCTTCTTTTTCTATTCTTCTTTATTATCCGAACAAAGTTAGAACAAACTTCTGTATCGGACTATATCCGAGTATAATAGTTCTTTCTTTCTTTAATATAACAATAATTCATTTGAATAAAACTTCGTTGAGTTTCTTGCTTTATTGTTCTAACTACAATGCCACCCTGTCTCGAACTTTGAGCAAGAAAAAATAAATACTTGGTAATTTCATTGCCGAAATTCTCCTCAACTTTATGTTGTTCTTGAGTTACAATTAATTTTATTACGATATGATAAATAAATAGAGTGAAGCTAAGTTCTTTTTTATTGAAACTTTTATGAGCTGCGAAATTGAGTTTGATTGTTTTGAGAATTTTTATTATTAGGTAACATAGACTCGCAATCACGGTGCGATTCATTGAATATACAGTGGATTTTTTCAAATTATTCTTCTGATTTCGTCAAAGTACAATCTAATAAAGAGTTTGGTAAAAAATCAGTTCTGAGTCAGCTCCCATTCATACATAACCTCACGCCTGTCTCCCATGGGGGTAGGCAGAGACAATGAAACGCAAACGTCATCGGTCTTAATTCTTAATTCTCATTTTCTTTTAGTCTGAATTACCAACTACATATTAACAAGTGAGTGCTCCGTGAAGATCAAAGATGGAGTCTATTTGATGGTAATTTAGAGTATCATGTGCATCCTACAGAAACAGGTACACGAGATACACGCTCTCAATTTCCGCCATTATAAATTTAATTCGCTCCGCACCTCAACAAATGAGCTTGTCACATACAAATTCTGGGTAGCAAATAAACGATGACGTCACAGTTAAGTGTCGCTCGTCGCGTTCCGTGGGTGTCGCGAGACATTTACATATTCACTCACATTCTTACCGGCGGAGATATGTACGGAGACGTGTGAAGCTGCGAGATATGGACGTCTCACGTTAGAGCTTTGACGATCGCCTTTTAAGAATTCTGCTGAAGTTGTTAGATAAAATATTTTTACTGTTGCATCTTAAGATATTGTTAAAGGTCTCTGCTTATCCACAAATTGTATAAAAGAGTTCTAGGATTGCATTTATTGCATTATTTGAACACATCGCTAAAAAACACCTAGAACGGTAGGTGAAAAAGAAGTAATAGTTAAAGCAAGCACGGCTCCGACACGGCATGTAGCTACCTCTAGCTGCCATCGTGCTTACGGTGCGTCGCCCGCGAGGTGTAAGCTTAAGGCGGGTCCAGACATGTATCATTTGCCCGATCCGATCACCGTATCCGATCACCGTATCCGTATCTGCGTTTGTATCAAGCCCCGTATCAAGTTTTGGACGCCTCCGATTTGCTCCGTATCCGTATCTTCACAATAGTCATGATCGCGTATCAAATTGCTTCGTTCAGTTTCTGCTCTCGATCAAACATGTCGTCGCAGTTGGTTGAAGTGTACGAGAATTTAGCAATTTCATGTGCCTGTTTTATTGTCATTCACAATATTCTAACTTCAAAACCAAAACAGAGACGATGGTGGCAAACGGAATTATTTAGAAACAGATACAGACTTGGAGGAAGAGCTTTGATGAGAGACCTAAGATTTCAACACATAATGACGCGTCCAGACTGACCCACGTCCGTATCTGTATCACCTTTGATGATCGGACAAAAACCGACATGACATGGGACGGGCCGTATCATAACAGCGTATCGAGATCGCGTATCATGATACGCGTATCATTCCCCGTCCACATATGCGATCATGATACGCGTCGACGATACGGATACGGTGATCGGATCGGGCAAATGATACATGTCTGGACCCGCCTTAACATTCGACGCGCCGACGGCGAGCGATGCGACGTTGTATCACTTGCGCCCGGTTCGTTGTCGGCAAGTAAGTAAGCACGTTGTCCGCACGCTGGAAGCGCACGAGCGTCTCAACTACAACTCAAGAGGACCGCTAACCACCTGCCGTCGGATTTTTTGCATTGTCGTAATGAAATATATCATACGACATACGATTTAAAATTCAAATTTGAATGGCAAGTTAATTGCTGAGTGAGCATGATTATGCCCTTAAAGAACTACATTTCGTACAAAGAAACATCTTAATGCCAAATATAGCTCTCTAAGATATAAAAGCAATAGCGAATAATAATTCCTTTAAATAAATAACTTGTTTCATTTCCATTGAACTTAAAATACGTAAACAACCGACAACGTTACCTTTTGCCTTCAAACTTGTTCAATTCAGGAATAACAAAATCTTCCGGAATAATTTATGTGGTATAAGGTCACGTTTCTGAATATAAAGTGATCAAAATATTCGGTTCTGGCTTCGTTAATATTATCCAGTTAGGAAAGCGACGAAAAAATTATCAGCTTCTTGTTTTGACAAGAAAGGAGATTGTTTTAAATATCTACGTGTAAGAACTGAAAACTATAATCTTTAAGTCAAAACTCCATTAAAATCAGGGACCAGTGAAGACCATGTTGAAAGTTAAAAAGTAAAAACCTTCACTAAAATCTGATGCCGGTCACAGACGCAACGCGCTAAGGGTTAACAAGATACGTTCCTTTTACGACGCGGATTTAACAACCACATATTATGTACACGCTCATTAAAGCGCTATCTATAGCAAAGAAATCTTATTTCAATATTATTGAAAGTAAAACTATTGTATTATATATCGTCACGCCGAACGTAGGAAGAGGTGCACATTAGAAATTTTCGATAAACCGCAAAAAGCCCAGCAATGCTTAGCCCGATCCGAAAATTGAACTCGAGATAGTCAAAGACAAAGTCAAAATTATTTATTTCAATTAGACCGGGAAGGCACTCATGTACGTCAAAGCATATATTACAATATAAAGAAAACAAAATGTCTGTCTGTCGGTCAGTTCTCTAGTGAAGCTAATTGCTTGTTCCAAAGTGTAGATTTCTATAGAGAAGAACGAGCAAGAAACTCCATAGGTCTACTCTTTTTCAATCAGTTTCACAATACAATACTTGGTTACATTATTTCGTTAGTTTAATTTATCGTAGTATAGATACCTTGTCCAGTAGTCGCACTTACGACCACTCGACCAAAGACGCAGTAGAAAGTAAAATCTATGCAAATTTAATTCATATAACACGTCAGATCTTCATGCATCATTGATATATCTTTGTGTTCACATCACGTTCAGTCCCTTGTGGTATAAAGTGATCCATTCTACTTCCATCTAGAGGCATCTCTTGAGGGTTAGATGCGAGATGTTTACACTTTAACCCTTTGTATGCAGGGTATATTTGTACGTGTATTTTACCTTCACATTCTCGAATCACTTATTGATACTTCGAGACATGAGTGCTTTGTTGCTCTTAGCTTAAGTAGTTATTTGGAAGTTTTGATTGTAGTGTGAATTATTTACAAATTAGTACGAAACTAGGGAGTTGCTCACTAATTAAAATTACTAGATTGTTTTTATCGTTACCCCACACTAGTTTTTTCTCCTGTCTCGTGGGCGCGTTTACAAACATACATGTTCACATGCACATAACTTGTGAATCACACAAAGAGTTGCTCCGTGCGGGAATCAAACCCACTACACGTCGCGCGGCAGCCGGTTGCCCAGCCAAACGTGCGGTCAATTACAACAGTTTTTCAGAATTCGTGCTTTTGTACAAGGGGAGTAGGTAGAACGTACCGAAAAACTATTATAACAAACGATTTGGTCAAAAAAACTTCGCAATGTTTTTATTAATAAGAGTCTCGTAGACCCCTCAAGTTCGACGAATAAGGAAACCCACGACAAAAACGAGAGGAAAATTGACATGTTATGTTACATTATGTCACGTGTAACTGTATATCGCGGTAACATTGTTCCACTAAGCGTCTATATCTAGCCCCCCCCCCCGTACTCGGAATCCGTCGAGAGTTTCAATAAAACATAGCTGGGGTCACGTCCGCCTGATTTAACTCGTCCACAATGGTCGCCTTTGTGCTCCAGTCACCTGGACATGTTGAAATGTGCCGGAAATTTACCCATAAACGCTATAGAATTGCTCCAACTTTCCTGTTTCGAATAGGAAATAAATATATCTTACTTTCTTATTGCGGTAGAAAAATCCGCTTATTTAAAATTACTGCGGTAAGTAGGTACTCGTACGCTTATACGCGGCAATATAAATGTGCCTTTTTAAGAATATGTGTACTTATGTGTGCGTGTGTGGATGACGTCACTCGACGGGATGTGCCACAATGAGCATCCGCAGGGTTAGCCCGTTGGATTTTTTACGTCGCACAAAAGGGAAAAAACGGAAAACCTGCGATCTGTGGAAAAAACAGCGCTCTTTTTATACGAATGTTTTATAGCCATACTAGCGCTGAAAAATATATTAAATTCCAACTCGGTGTTTTTAGACGAGATATAAATTGTAATAGGATAATAATTTCTTGTATCTTTACGTCCAGGAGCTGGGTTCGATTGAATTATTTATAAGCGAGTTCTGACATTACTTTTTTATAAATCAGACTTCAAATTATATTCAGAATCCAAAGAAGTGAGTGTATCCTGATAAATATTCAATTCGCATCAAGGAGTCTCGTAAACCTTTTTTACTGGCAGTTACTCTCATAAATGGTCTATAGATATTCGCAATCATATCGGCTCTTGGGTTCAGGGGCTTGCTGGAGTCTCCTTCAAACAAAAACTTTGACTATTCCGTATCGCTAATGAGTCGACCTGATTGGCTGGATACTTAATGATGGGGAATAATTTATGGGAGGTTAATGATGGTTAGCCTCCCAAACTTGTTAACCCTCGTCGAAAAAAATCTGTTTGTTTTTATTCTGGCAAAGGATAGGTGATTAGATGGTAGAGGCAAATGGCAGTTGTTGGGTTGCAAAATATCGTTTGTAATATGTATGTATGTTATTTATGCAATATGTAAAACATGAGAATTTAAACACTGAATTCTTGATAAAGACTACACCTAATGTTATTCTAAAGGACATACAACATTTGGACAGCACCACTTCAACAAAGCAAAACGTTATTGTACCATTTTCTATATAAAAGAAACGTTAGTTTTCTTTTCGGTTATCAAGAATTGCACTCATATAAAACATATACCTATACGTGTAACCCTTACTAACAATTGATGACAAATTACCTAAATTGCTAGAACATTTCCATACATATGACAGCTTCAAGTTTCTATAATTGGAGTTGCATATTAATACAAGTTAGGCTTGCAATATCCTGAACATGTGTCTTCGACTTCGACCTAGAGCCACGTTGGTGCACGGCTGCACCGCTGACAACTTCAATATATTGTATCTATGGTGATTGGAAACCACGTTCAATTATAAACTTTAGTACTATCATAAGAATATTTATTCCACAAAATATTACCAATGCAATTTTGCAACTTTCTTTACGAAGGATTAGAGTTGATAATCCACTAAAGACAATTTGTAATTACGATATAAATTTTAATACAAACCAGTACATCTATTCCACGAAATATTACCAATGCAATTTCAACTTTTTTGGCAAAGGATTAGAGTTGATAATCTAATTAAAAAAAATGTAATTACGCTATGAATTTTAATGCAAGCATCAGTATATCTATTCCACAAAATATTACCAATATAATTTCATCTTTTTTGCGAAGGTTTAGAGTTCCACTAAAGAAAATTTGTTATTACGATATACATTTTAACACAAACATCAGTACATCTATGCTACGAAAAATCTGTAATGCAATTTCGACTCTTTTTGCGAAAGGTTAGGGTTGATAATTAAAGAAACTTTGTAATAAAATTACGATATAAATAATATAAACATCAGTACATCTATTCCACGACATATTACAATGAAATTTAAACTTTTTTCACGGATTAGAGTTGATAATCAAGTAAATAAACTTTATAGTTTCGTTGGCATCCGTTCTTATACCCTAAAATAGGGATGCACTACAAGTACTACGTGATCTAGTAGAGGTACAGAATAATAGTATGTAGGAATGAATATGTTAATCCGATGAGAAAGCACTTAGACACGATCGCATCGAACGGAGGTTACAAGACCAGAGACTATGCTTAAGGTAGTAACCTAGCTACGTGGCGATATATACGGTATATACAGTTTGTCCCAAAACTCTATGATATAATTTAACCCAGTGCTAGGCCTTCTTATGAGAGCTCCAGAAAGCAGAAAAAAAAAATATATTTCCATTTTTGAAAAATTCAGTCATCAAGTCATCAGACACCCCTTGTCACATTTTCAATTACCGTCATCACATTATTTCAAATATTTCTGATTTCTTTTGGCTGCCGCGCACTAATAACTTGAATAGTGCTGCTATCTGCTACATTCTTTGAAAATCTGAAAATAAAGTTAGTATTTTTCACAAACAGCAATCAAAAATCAAATCATCATCATCAATCAATAGATAATCATTAGATCAAAAATCCCTAATTTGAATAAAGTGTAGCATTTAATTTAACTCCAAAGACCTTAACAAAACATGATAATATGATAAAATATCTTTTTACTCAACCATGAAAATTCGTAAAGAAGAATACAGAGTTCAAAATATCAAAATATTTACGTTACAATTATAAATTACGAAGCCCAAAGAAACCATAAAATTAATTAACAAATTGCTGTGATCGCCTTCATAGAGAAATTATACGAGTAATTATAATTTATTTGTAAAGGAATTTTTCTATAACAAACCAAATTACCTTCTTTATTTAATTACGCCTCAAATTACCGCAATGTGTTTCAAGGAAAATTCATTAATTAATGTGTTAGACAAATCATCGTTTCATTGAATAGGGAGCTTAATAAGTAACAAGAAGTAATGATTTGAGCAAAGTAAAATTGACCTTGTATTAATACTTTTAGGGTTTCATTTATCGGAGCTGCGGACTACCTAGAGGGTTTACCGGGGCTCCAGCTCGAAAAAAGGAGTAGGAACAGGTGGTTTTTAATCAGTAAGAGTCTGACACTCCCTCTCGCCTGGCCCAAGGCGGGAGAAGTCATTGGATGATTTTTCCCCCTCTAAAAATGGTTTCATTTATAAAAACTTTGTCAAATAGTTAAAGATAAGTTTGCTTATGATTACAACCAAAATGAATTGACCAATATCAGTAACATAAGCCAAAATCGCCATTAGCAATTTGCAACAATTTGATCGACAAATAGATCATAAATAAGGAGGATCAAGATCAGGCATTCATAAATCAATCCCTACCGTTACGAAACACAAAAAGTTACATGTCTAAGGTTACATAAGCCCATGTACATTGTACACTTCGAACATTTGGCCACATAAACAGCAGTTCCCGTGATCTCCGTAATCCTCGGCGGATAACGAGCGCTGTGGAATAATTTACACTGTGGTCGGCAACCTTGTGAGCTCAGCCCCTTACTGGGACTCGGTATCTGCGCCGACACTGAGAGTACTGAGAGAGAGCGCTGAGTACTGCGGTTTACTGATAAATACAATATGTAAGTTTATTGTGTACCGCAGTGACGCAGGTATATTGTTTTGGTACATAATGCCCCGTAATAGCTGTGTGGGGTTATATGATGAACACTTAGAGGTGGTACAATCTAGATACAGCCGCAACCGTCTTCAATTTAGACGTATATTATGTTACGTGTTGTGTGACAAATCGTTTGTTACAATGTGAAGGAGGCGGAGATGCATTTCATATTATGTAATATTAGCTTATACCAACGTGGCCTATGTCTTATTCCAGAATTTAATCTACCCATATTCCAAATTTCGTCGTGATCACTTCAGCTGTTTTGGCGTAAAGGAGTAACAAACAAATAAACAAACTTTGAAAACTGCGCATAATAATATTATGTAATTCATACGTTTAAACTGTTTCAATTAGTTAAATTAGCGATTAGAAAGACTATTGAGTGAACCTCTAACCCATGAAGCAAATACAAAAAGGAGATGTCATATTTAACTTGATTTCTTTTAAACAAAATGCGTAACACTTTACGGACAGCGTTGGACGCTGAGCAACAAATCACGCCCCTCTCTATTTCACAACATGCAGTCCTATACTACAAATTCTTGTTCTCATTAGAATTCTTCAAATGCCAATTGTTCTCATTAGAATACGCTACATTCTGAGCACTTATAACTTATCTACACCTTTTTACTTATAAAATCATTAAACAGGGCCGAATTATTTTGTCAGAGTGCACAATCACATTATGGCATCTCCTCTATGTACAAGCTTGTTTCATGCTCTAACCAAATGCGATAGACTGAATGATTTCATCATTCATGAACGATTTAATAAATATTGTTCGTCATAATAAAATGTTCCATCCACTTATTGCAACTACGCAAAACTTCTGCATACATCTGCTCAATTTAAAGAGGAAAGTTGTTAAATTCAAATGGAGTTTCTTAAGTTTTAATGCATTGTCAAGCTGAAGGATTTGCGGGAGAAGGGAATAGTTTTTAAGAAATTTTAGACTACCTTTTTCATAAAAATTATAATACGATTTGCTTAAGAGTATTGGTTTGCGTCTATCATATTCAATGCTTTCAATTTGGGACTCATTTCATGCGTAATTTTGGTATTCTAGCCCATTTCAATTTAATTTAAAACATATTTATAATAACTATCGTGAGACATACTAAATTAACTAAAAATCAAGGTTTACTCACGTATTATTAATGGAGAAAAGCTCTACTAGTTTCGAGTCACAGAGGGACTCTTCATCATCCTCAGTGAGTAAACCGTGATTATTAGTTAATTTAAAAGAGTTTACTTTTTTATGGGATACTTGTAACAAAATAAATATAGCATGTAATATGTGAAAACAAACGTTAATTTTTATACTTTAATTTCATAAAAATGGACAACAGAAACAAAGGGTTTCAAAGGATTTTTTATCAAGAGAAATAAGAGAAATGTTTTTAAAAAGCGATGCAAAAATAGCTAACTTTTACCTTATGTGTTTAGGTACCGTACTAGACATCGTAATACGAGTACTAATCATATAAGTTTTCACTGGAGTTTTCATTTATAATAAAAATTAGTATTTTTACTACGAATATTAAAAGTTAATAACTCGAAAAACTTAGCAAAAGATATTTGTTTTAGCTTATTAGCTGGTTTCTGGATGAAAAGGCAGGTAAGAGATTATTATTCTTCTAACATTTTCTTCTATAAATAGCCAACACTATTTATTTTCAATAAAGCAGACATCCCGACAGCAAACGCTTACTTAATAAGCTTAATTACTTAGCGAAGTGTTTCAGTCATAATTGATACGACTATCAGCAGATAAAATACGACCTTATCAAAGAGATATAACGTCGAAATTAGATTAGAATATGAATAATTATTCCATAAATCACTGGAAGATTAAATTGGTGTCTCGTGTGACAGATGTGACGTATACATAATGTGAGTCGCGTGACGACGAAACTTAGCTAATATTACACTGATATCTTAATATTATGTAACTTGGATAATGTTATATTAGACCCGTTTTCCCCGAAGGACACCTTTACCTAGATACCACAATATGTGCTATTTTAATAAGGAAAGTTAGCATTGGACGTGGTAACTGTTTTCCAACAGGCAACATGCTTAAAGATGATATCATACTTAACGGGTACCGCTTCAACCCATCATATAAATGCTTATTGCTTGCTGCCAGAGCGCCGACAACAAACTCCCTGCCAAACGCAAGCCAGACAGCATCGCATCGTACTCATTACCAAAATAGGTGACAAAGACAAAAAGTTTCCACTTCGAGTCCGACTCGCCGTCGGCGCGCCCACTGCGAGCTTGCACCCCGTGGGCGACGCGCTGTAAGCAGCTAGCGGTGCCTTAAATTAAAAACAACACCGTGTCGGAGCTGAGCTGGAGCCGTGCCGTTAAAGTGTATTTACGACCTTAAAGCTCTAGTGCAGTGGCCTCGCGAGCCAAAATTCGGATTACCTAAATCTAATTCTTAAGTCATTAATAGCAACCTTCTAGGGAACCCCATCTACATCCTAGTAATTGGGGAAGATTTTCTTTGCTATCCGCAATTTTTTATAGAGGACAGCGGCAAGCGATCAAACTTATCACTTGATGGTAAACTATCGGTACTGCCAATCATTACCAGAGAAGTAAGAAGTGCCTTGAACGAATTGTGCCTTTGCGACTAGCCAAAAACAAATCCTAGCGCAATTTAACGCCAGTTTTGTTTAAGGCCATGATACACTCTAGTCGAATCCATCCATTCGAACCTCTCCCACGTGAATCAGAATCAGAGTACACAAGTAAAACCGCGCGATAATCCTAATTGTTTTACATACAAGCGGATTATCAGTGTCCCACAAACCTATCAGTGTTTAATTACCGACCGCTTGTTTGGTGTTTAGTCAAATTAATTGCGAACATTTACATAATCATGTGTGTATAATCATCGTGGATTGTTCTATGGACGTCATGTATCAATCAATATGAAACTCATTATCTTTGTCGTTGGTTGGATTTGTATGTGCGCTTCACTAGTTACGTACTTATGTTATAAGTCCCATGTAATTCTAGGTAAGTCCGATATCCGAATGTAATGTCAGAAACCTTGCTATTATTGAGAATTATTGGCCCCGTGTCCGATATCCGAATGTAATGTCAGCAACCTTGCGATCAATCAATCAATTATAGACAGTTTCTAGGAATAAAAGACGTGAAACGTCAATGTTATTTACCAAGACGTGTATTGTTGGGTGGTTATGAATGGGACCGTCAGCGGAGGGCGCCCGGTACGGACATATGTCCACCAGATTGACGATATATTAAACAGAGGCCAAATTAAAAGTACTCTTAACCGACGAGCATGCATGAAAAGACTGATGACTGTTGACGAAGCTAAAAGAGGTATCTAAGATTCGTAGTAAGTAAAACGTAAGTGTGGCTTTCCATTATCTCTGCCTACAGGCTTAAGGTTATGTATACAATGTGATAGAGGTAGACTTCTAACCCGTTAAGGCTGAGTACTAAATCTAATTTTGTCGACAAAAGTCGGGGAAGTGGTCGAATCATCTAAAATTCATTAGTTAGGTATATGTTTGATAATGTCTTGGTGACAAAGCAATCATTTCGCTGAATTACTTTTACCGAACAACTTACTCCACGTCTCGAATAGTTTTCAATTAGGGGTTAAACAAAACTATTATTTCTTCTGTCGATTCAGTTATATGTAGTACTCAGTTTATACGGGTTAGAAGTAACTATCACATTGTATATGTATATTATATTGTATCACTAGTACTAAAACTAAAATTGGCATACAGGGAAGTTTCAGTAGTACAATATAGTTAGGTATAACTTTTAAGTCTTACAAAGCAGATTGCTCGCTGTTACTCATCGAACAACTAACTCCACGTCTCGAATAGTTACAATACTTAAACAAAACTTTGGTTCTTCTTCATTCAGTTATGTTTCGTAATACCTAAATTAACTACCACTATAGTATTATGTCTTTGACTTTCTCACTTTCATTTTGTTTCAATATCGAGTTAATAAGCTAATTGGTGTTTTACTTTTTCCATTATTTTCCTGAGTTGTTAATTGTATTAAATTCAATATGCTCCATATGACTGCCATGCATTATATTGTTGGTATGGTATAGGCCGGTAAACGAGCAGACGGATCACCTGATAGTACGCAATCAACACCGTCCATGAACACCCGGAAAACAATAAACGCGTTTCAAGTGCGTTGCCGATCCTTTGAGGGTTAAGAATTTAAGTGTAGTTGGGAAATCAGGGATCGGGAAGATTGGGAAGGGTGGTAATGTTTACTCACACAACACAAGCGTTGAAAACCTGGGCTTATAACTTCTCATTACAAATTTAAAATTGCTAACCCGCATTAAAGCGTGGTGATTAATGTTCACACCTTCTCCGTGTGAGAAGACGGTAAGTGGCCTTTGGTCAGCAATGACCACATACAGGCTGTTGATGATAAATCTGCTTCTATACATTTCCAATCCATACAACATACTACCTCCTCTGACTTACTACATGATGCATCGAGTTATTCATCAAGTATGAACGCTCGCTGCAGTTTATAGTAACTTTGTATCGGTTGATTTATGTCCACAACTTGTTCCAACTAGGAAACTGTGGGAAAAGATTGATGAAGGAATCTCACAAACTATATCTTACGGCCAATTTCAATAACCTATATACATAAATGTACAGAGAGATTTGCTTTCTAGAGATAAAATGTTGTCAAAACCTCCATACGGTATGTGTCAAAATTCAATTTCTAGTAATTGGCCAATAACTGTACCCGTTTCGGCGCTCTGATAGGCTGATTTATTCGAGCCGGCCAATCAGAGCGTCCGACGCGTTCTTGCTTAATACGTTGCTACTTTAATTGCAGCAAACTTATACTAAGGGTACTGCTTTGTCGACATTTTAAGGATGTGTCTATTTATAAATTCACTTTACTCATTTTAATGGAACGACACCAGGTTTCTCTCGAGGTAAGAACAACTTCTGCCGAATGTCTGGGTTCGAATTTTAGGTCAGATAAACATTTTAAAGACATTTTTGATTTTGTACAAAGTCTGAAATCATGATCAGTATGACATAAACGGTTCCAACATAAACTAGTATAAATATACAGTCCATTTTTCGCCACAATTTACATATTACAAGGAAATATTTGAGGGAGCCTGTCTGATCTTACATCAAGTATTCCGGATAGAGCTGTCGATCGCTGCCCAGCCTCCACACTGAGGCATACGATGAATAACAAATGAATCGGTTTTGGCTTGAAACTAAAAATAACACAATGTCGATGCTCTAGTATAACATTAGATTTGAGCAAGGTTTTTTTATTTTTGAAGTGTAGAACAAAAGCATCCGAGCTGCGACTGCCGACTACCTAGCGGGTTTTCGGGGTTCCGGTTCGAAAAGTAGGAGCAGGAACGGGATGACTTTTAGTTAGTACGAGTCTGACACTCCCTATTGCCTCGCCTGAGGTGAGAGAAGTCATTGGATGATTTTTCCCCCGACAAAAAACAGAGAAAAAAAAGTAATACAAGTTCTTAAATAGGTTAGCGTTGTCAATGTAGACAAACGATCTAATAAAAGTCACAAGGAGCCGTTCAAACTGGACACACGTAAAAGTTATGGGACAAGAAGGATAGACTTACGTTCAATAGTAGACATCTGTCAGCTGACTTGATGCTGATCAGACAGATAAATCACACTATCACACAAATATTATAAATGTGAAAGTTTGTTTGTTTGAATGTTTGTCCATCAATCACGCTAAAACTACTGAACGGATTTTGATGAAATTTGGTATACAGACAGAAGACAGATACAGAATCATTTAAGTCAACTCATACAGTTGACTTAAATGATACAAGTTTTATCTCTTATGGGAGCACGGGCAAAACCGCTGGCAAAAGCCAGTTTGATAATATTTTTTATTCTGCTATTTTTCATTTACTTAGTGCTTTATTCTACATAATTCCTTTAGTTTAGTTTTGTTTTTTGGTGCATCGTGCCCAGTGTTAAATAAATCATTGTTCTTTCCTTATTTCTTCTTTCAGTTTACTCATAAGCACGACCTTTTTTCACTGTAAACTTAATCGGATCAAGTTTTTCTATCCGTTTTCAATCATCCCAAATTACGTACTGACCCCGACCAATTCGAACAATTTTCATCCTATCTATAAATTGACTGATAAAATCTAATGAAATCGGAGAAAGTACCTACGTAAGAAACAGACTCCTAGATGTAATCCAGATTTCTAGGTCTTAAATCTTTTAAGGCACTTGCCCTAAGTTAAGGACTAAGAACTAAGTGAAATAAGATCGGTCCGCTAGTATCTTTATTGCTGAATGTTTCACTTATGTGTTTCTATTATATCTTCCTAACTTATTGTTCTAAAACATTTAATAACAATATTAAACCAGTGTTTCCATCGCCCATGTGAATATAATTTAAAGAAAGAAAGAAGTTGTTTTTTAAAAAGGATAAAAGGCGTACAATTTTAATTATCACCATCCTCCATTTTTTTTCAGGTAATATCCCTAAAATACTATGCTGAAAACCACATCAAAATCGGCAAGACAATCACGTACAAACATACATACCTACAAGTCAAAGTGAGTAACCTTGTTTTTTTTAATCGGTTAAAAATGAACCGTATCACCTACAGTTTTTTTCTTATCCAACATCATTGACATTATAATGCTTACCAGACATTATTTTAAAATGAAGTACACCACGTATCGACGTTAGGTCGGTACCTACATTTCAATTTGAAATAAAGTCTTCATTACCATCCATGTTAAGGGAACACAATTTTCCTCATTTTCCTCTCACGTTGGAAATCTCACACGTTCACAAGATGCATTTAATTTTAATTGCTGCATCTTTTAAGTGTGAGCGTGAGTGTCTTTTGTGACAGGCAGCCGCTTTGTACCAGGAAAAGAGCCGTTTATTAGAACCTACATTATGGTGTAGTTTTTTTTTAAGGAGGCAAAATCTTGGGCAAGGCGAAAGGAAGTGTCAGGCTCTGACTGACTATAAACCACCCTGTCCCTACTCCTGCTTATCGAGCCGGAGCTCCGGTAAACAACTAGGTAATCTTTGCTGTTGGTAGGTTTGGAACCGTACGAGCAGAGAAACGGTCATCTTAAAACCCAGGGCCACCACGTCATGTCTCAGACCAAAAATAAATCCAAACACCTATAATACTTACATCAACAGCCAGCTAAAGCTAAATCAATTACCACCCAGCGATGTATGTACTAAATTTAATTAGCTTGCCACTGCGTGCTACCCTCGCGATAATATAATGTACGGCCGTAACAGCACGTAATGTTTGCGTCGCAGTCCCGGTTATCTTTACCGGCTCCTGATTACTCCGCCGCCGACAATTTGATTAGCTCCTGACGTGACTGAGACACGGACGTGCACTGAGGTCAGCAGAGGACCATATAATTGAGGAAAATATAAGAAAAACAAGTGGCCAATCAGTTATTTATGAAGATCAATCATTTCTCGTAAGTATCTATTAGGTATTACTGATGTAAGACTCGATGGAATATTTTTCTAATAGTGTATTATTGATATTATTTGTTTCATTACTAAAAATATAATATGGAATAAGGATTGGCCACAGAAATGTCTGCACAGAGTGGAGTGGAAGGAGATGGAGGCCTCTGCCCTGCAGTGGGATGAGCAAGGCTATACATAAATAAATACATAAAACGAGAATTATAAAGTTACTAATTACATCGCTAGATAATTTGTTTGTTTCATATTGCCACAATAATTACTAAATTAAGTTTACATTTTAATTTAACAGGTATACCATGCCATTTAGAACATGAATACATAATAATATGTCTGTGTGTTTTGCATAAATCTATACATACACACATACACATATCGATAAAATTTGAGTGTCTGTTTGTAATATCAAAATAACTGCTTTTTACGCCATGCGTAATAAACATACATACGATACATACACCAAAATTGCAGTTTAACAATGTTTGTGTCAGTCTGTCTATTTGTTCTTTCTAATCTCTGAAATGGCTTGACTAAGAAATAACTAAAGCTACTTCTATTAGTCACAAAATCCACACAAGCGAAGTCGCACGTTAGCTAGTTAATATTATTTTCATTACACAAATCCCCTAAAAAATCAGTCTTTGCTTACCACTCTATTACACAACAGGACAAAATCATTCAAATACATACATTACATAGGCAACAAATCATTCCTACGTCCAAAACGAGGTCAACGCCCAAACAGTTTATAAACTAAAGTTTTATACCTATTGCAAGAAAACTTAGCACCAATAAAGAGATTCCAGCGCTTGCTAGATTACCATATCAAAAGCCGCATTGCTCTCTCGCACAAAGAACGTGGAGAAAAATGGTGACGCAGCACTGTGACGTCACACTTTTGCTCAAGTACTCCTTTGAAGGGAGAAGTCGGTGCTATGGACGCGCCGCGACGACAATTAAACGTCTTAACGTAATTAGAGATAACGCTTTGCGGGTTCCATTGTCTTTGTGTATATCTTAAAGAGTCGGTTGACTTGATAAATTGTGAATAAGAAAGTTTTATTCCAATTTCTTAGTTGTAACGTTAGCTAAAGAATAGGGTAGATGACTAATTTATATCTTAATGTCCGTCTTGTTGATTATTTTAATATATTAGACACGTTTTTTTTTTCGAACCGAAACAAATACTTTAGAAGATATATCAATTTGAAATATCGCGTGATGTACATACGTATGACGTATTTGCTCCCACTTCTAAACTTTGATTCGTTATATCTAAGTACATATTGTTATCTAATATGACAAAAAAATACGTGTCTAATAATTTTTCATAACCTAACTAACGGACTAAAAAGATTTTTAATTTTCATACCCTCTCATCGACGTCCACTATTGAGTTTAAAGACCTAAAGCATAATAAAAATATTTGTGTGATTATCTATACAAGTTAACTGTGCAAGTTTATATAGGTTTAGTCTAAGAGCTGTCACCTGCAAAAGTTTAGTCATTGATGTTGGTAAAATAATGAGGAACTTCCAAACATTAATTAAATACGTGTCTCGAATATGGAAGTTAAAAGGGACGTAATGCCGAAAATACGCGGCTAATGTACGTAATACCTCTTCAACTAAATATTGGTGTTAACAAGACTTCAAATTACACGCCATTACCAAAAATGACAATAAAATTGACAAGTGCATTTTTGTTTATAATCTGTGGCGACATATGACAAGTGACAGATGACAGAAGTCGCACATAGACGATCGACGAATAAAATCGATAGATGACATTTAAATCCGACATCGCAGATGTAAAGTTAACATGCGATTAAAAATGGATAGAAAATCTCAACAACAATTGGGCAGAAAGCCCATTAAACACTATTACCTCGCCTGGTCGGAGGATCCTCCTTTTCTTAGGAAAATTTACTCTGTTCGCTAAAAATCCACTGGTAAATTAATATTTTCAACTTGAATGATAACTTAAACTAATACTTACGGAAACCGATGGCTAAGGACTGGGTTAAGTAATCATTAAATGACTCTGAGTACAACAATTAGACCTCCTAATTGAAGTGTTCTACCAAATTGCTTACCTAAAACAAAAAGAAATGTTGATTAGCGATACTTAAAAACAGTCATTTTGAAAATCAATGATAAAATATATTATGTGTAGCAGACAAATTACGATTCTAATTAACAATTACAAGCATTGTATTTTTAATATAAACGTAGCATTCAGCATTTCATGGTACTCTTGTTTTAATTAAATTTGTAATGAACATAATATTTCTGCGTTGTGAGCATTTGTACGTTTCATGGGAAACATAATATTTTGTTTAACAAACGTATATATTTTTCTTTCAATTTAGTTTCTTTCATTAGATGAAGTTGAAAAATAAACCTAAATGCATAAACCTTAACACTTAAATGAAATTGACACGGCGAATGATATTAATTTTCGGAATTTACGAATAAATAAGCGGGACGTAATATGATATATTTACAGAGCCGTGAAAAACCAGACGGGTTGCCGGGTCTCGAGCTCAAAAATTTGGAGTAGGAACGGGTGGTGTTTAGCCAGTAAAAGTCTGACACTCCCTCTCACCTCGCCCAAGGCGAAGATCGGGTTTAAAAAGCAGGAGTAGGAACGGGATGGTCTATAGTCAGTAATAGTAAGACACTCTTTGTCGCCTCACCCAAGGTGAAGTCATTGGATGATTTTACCCCAAGAAATTTGATTCTCTATATTCACTTTAATTAATTATATATACTCCAACACTGATTATATAGTTTCGGTAGGTTCCTGTTTTTGATTGGGCGGGAGGAAACGCCCGGGTGTCATCACTGCGAAGACCGCCCGGAGGAAACGGTGGAACACTCGGTTGCGGTCTGCCCTGCGTGGGCTGAGCACCGTCATGTCCTCAGGGATGTGGTCGGCGACGGCGACCTCTCGTCCTCATCCGGCTTTGGTTCAGGCCATGGTACAGAGCGAGGGGGACTGGGATGCCGTCTCCTCCTTCTGCGAAGCAGTCATGCTAGCTAAGGAGGAGGCGGGGCGCGTGAGGGAACGAACCTCCTCACGCCCCAGCCGACGCAAAAGACACTCCGGGCGTCGGGAAACGCGTGACGATCTCCGGCCACCGTAAGTGCGGGTCTGCGGACGGTGAGCAAGGGTAGCTCGCCGCCCGACCAGAACCAGACCCGTGCGTGCGGCGCGTCGCGTTCTGCGCGCGCCTCAAAGAGCCATCAGACCACCACAGATGGGGCCCAGTAGGGCTGATGCCTAATCCGGAGCTGCGGACTACCTAGCGGGTTTACCGGGGCTCCGGCTCGACGGGCAGGAGTAGGAACGGGGTGGTTTTTAGTCAGTAAGAGTCTGACACTCCCTCTCGCTTTGCCCTGGCGAGAGAAGTCATTGGATGATTTTCCCCCTGAAAAGAAAAAAAAAACACTGATTATACATATAAAAAATAGCTATAGGAAACAATTACCCGAGCCCTGGTAATTAGGCGCTATTCCTTTGTAAGTTCATCAACAACTACTTTCAGTTCACAACTCCCAACTTGGAGGAGACTTCAATTAAATTGACTTTGTGTTTGTATTTCTGCTTGGAGTAATTAATGGGTGAACAGAACAGACTAAGGAAGCACTGTGACTGTGAAACAATTTTGATAAGAACTTTTCGGCTGGCTCTTGAACTATAAATATTTGTTTAGTTTGATTTTATTTTTATATCACGACGGTGGCAAAAATGCCACGGCCCACCTGATGGTAAGTGGTTACCGTGGCCTATGACAATTTACTGCGCGTCTAGTATAAATACTCGTACTTCTTTTCCGAGCCGGTGATCGAATCCCAAAACCGTACACAATAGGTATATTAAAATTATAAAAAAATACTAAGATAAAAATCACAACTTTTACCCAAACTTAAACATCGTAATCAACATTGTGGTTGCTGGGCAAATGGCTACCATGCATCGTGTAGCGGGTTCGATTTCCGCACGGAGCAACCCGAGTGTTATGTGCATGTGAACTTGTATATTTATAAACGCATCATTATATTCTACCAACAGAACACCAGAAACAAATCTAATAACGCGTAACAAACAAATAATAAAATGAATATATAATTGACTAATTACAAATGCGTTGCAGCTCACTGACTCTAATCAAATTATACTCACAATCCTATATAATTGGTAACATTAGTAGCTATTTTATGTGCAACGTGAACATTGTATACGTCGACACATAAAGCTACACAATACCAGTATAAACTGACCTGTCGAACGTACGGAACGACCATAGAAAGCGAGGCCAAGATAAACTGGTTTATATAGCTCAATGTGTAATCATGTGTATAGATTCAATATTATGTGGTTATTGTTATTATGGCTTCTATTGTAATTGGGGAATTATTTTGCGGTACATTACATGTAGAGAGAGTCAATGAATTGATCAATTTATGTAACAATCAAATCTAATTTAATGCTTCCGATGTCTATTTATAATAAGTATAATTATACATATACATTAATTGTGTATAAAGTTTCAATTCATGTGTACATTAATGTTACATAATTTACTTATCAACCCTTTTGCTAGTTTAATTATTTCCAGCATTGCCGACGTGGTTTTGCGTCAAAAAGAAAAAGTAGCAAGTAATATTTCAGACTTTTAAACCCAAGTGTCTAATAGACGACATATTATACGTACATTCGGTAGTCAAAGACTTAATTGACTATCTTTTTTATGGTTTACGGCAGATGGATCACCTGATGGTAAGCAATCGCGGCCGCCCACGGACACCTAAACTACCAAAGGAGTTACAAGTGCATTACCGGCCTTTTAGGGTTTAGGAATTTTAGGGTTGTTGGGGAATTGGTGATTGAGAAGATTAGGAAAGGGGTAACTGAGCCCTTACTATCTGCCTACAGACATAATAATCATGCAATGCAGTTACTTACAACTGCATACTTCTGTTTCTGTGTCACATTACGCCTTACATTTCACATCGCACGAATACAACCGGAGCTGAGTCTCAAAACAATGAAACACAAGAGTTTTGTTTAAACCAAATCCCTGTAACGTTGTTTGAGAATTGTATTAACATTTTGTCAACACGATCGAGACTCAAAGCATTTCCCTTACTCAACATTTACAAAGTCCAAAGTACGATTCACCAAATACGTACTTGCAATAAAAACTCTTCGAAATTCATGAAGTTTGTCCCCAAAGTTTCAATTTTCTTTAACTGTAGTTTGTTCAACTGTTACTGTTTTGTATTTACGTGAACTTGTACGTTAACGTTTGCATACTAATTGTATTTGAGGTTTATTTATTTGTTTTAAAACAGCACAGACGGTAAAGAAAAAAGTAAATAAACATTCGTTAATGTATTTACTTAGTCTGTCTAGAGAAGTAATAATAAACAATAAACACGTTAATGATCAAAAGACCAAAGTTATTCTTCTTTTTAACGTTGATAAGTTTGCGTCTGGCCACCAATATCTTACAAAAAGAAACCCTAAAGTGACAAAATAAGTATTAAAATCAAATTCACATACATTGTGACTTTTATTTTCGTATTGAAGTACTTAAAGTTGGTTAACTTTTTTATCCAAATATCATATTTAATCGATCGGAACATAGCGAAAAACATACATTTTCAATGAACCTACAACACTATAAAAATCTTAATCAAATACCTACCAATACAACCCAACCTCCTTTAACACATTCCCTCATCACGAACAAGAAAACTATTTCATTAGTTGCATTAATTGCTATTTATTTAGCTACACTTTACTTTCTGATCCGAGGGAATTCAATTAGCTAGAGTTACGAGCAAGGTGCCAGTGATTATTATGTACATTCGATAATAATCAAAGACTTAATTGACTATCTTTTTTATGGTATAAGCCGGCTGACGGATTACCTGATCATAAGCAATCGCCACCGCTCACGGACACCCAAACCACCAAAGGTATTACAAGTGCGTTGCCGGCCTTTGGGGGTTAGGAATTTAAGGGTTGTTGGGGAATCGATATTTGGGAAGATTGGGAAAGGGAGTAACTGAGCCTTTACTATCTGCCGACAGACATAATAATCATGCAATGCAATTACTTACAACTACATACTTCTGTTTCAATCGAACGAATACAACCGGAGCTGAGTCTCAAAACAATGAAACACAAGAGTTTTGTTTAAACCAAATCCCTGTAACGTTGTTTGAGAATTGTATTAAACATTTTGTCAACACGATCGAGACTCAAAGCATTTCCCTTACTCAACATTTACAAAGTACAAAGAACGATTCACCAAATACGTACTTGCAATAAAAACTCTTAGAAATTCATGAAGTTTGTCCCAAAGTTTCAATTTTCTTTAACTGTAGTTTGTTCAACTGTTACTGTTTTGTATTTACGTAAACTTGTACGTTAACGTTTGCATACTAATTGTATTTGAGGTTTATTTATTTGTTTTAAAACAGCACAGACGGTAAACAAAAAAAGTAAATAAACATTTTTTCATTTATTTACTGAGTCTGTCTAGAGAAGTAATAATAAACACGTCAATGATCAAAAGACCAAAGTTATTCTTCTTTTTAACGTTGATAAGTCTGCGTCTGGCCACCAAGCCGCTTATACTTACGAAAATAAACCCTAAAGTGACAAAAGTATTAAAATAAAAGTAAGTATTAAAATCAAATTCACATAAATTTGACTGTGATTTTCGTATTGAAGTACTTAAAGTTGATTTTTTTTCATCTACATACCGTATTTAATCTATCAGAACACAGTGAAAAACATTTACAACAAACCTACAACACTATAGAATTCCCAATCCTACCAATACAACCCAACCTCCTTTAACACATTCCCTCATCACGAACAAGAAAACTATTTCATTAGTTGCATTAATTGCTATTTATTTAGCTACACTTTACTTTCTGATCCGAGGGAATTCAATTAGCCGGAGTTACGAGCAAGGTGCCAGTGCGCGGCTAATCGAAATATAAATTAATTTATTCATGCAGTCTGCAGACGACATCGCAGGGTTTCTGTCTAATTTCATATTACTAGTGCTTCTGTAGCGTTGCTAATGAGATGGGGAATAAGGGTTGATACTTGGCTTGGTTTATAAGCGTGTGTAGATCCTAAATAATATTATGTTATAGGATATTGACTATTGGTTCAAGTAGGTGTGGGAGAGCCATGTTTCGGCACGAATGGGCCGGGTCGACCGGAGTGATACCACGGCCTCACAGAAAACGTATCTGATACAACACTTGCGTCGTGTGAGTGAGGTTACTGAAGGCTCAATTACCCCCCTTCCCAATCTTCCCAATCCCCGATTCCCCAACAACCCTTAAATTCCTAACCCCCAAAAGGCCGGCAACGCACTTGTAACGCCTCAAGTGTTTCGGGTGTCCATGGGCGGCGGCGATTGCTTACGGTGAAGTAATCTATTGGGTCATTGTTGTCGTATCAGATATTCTTTAAAAAAGCCATTTTTTGTAAAATGATTTTAACCAATCATCTAACACCATAATTTCAACGAAACACACTTTGAACCTTGTAATCTTCACCTCCTGAACCATTTAAAATCAATATCCTCTACGGAGCATTTTCTATCAAAACTCTTCAGTTTAAAGAAAACTTTGGAATACTTCACCAAAGTCTGGTCGGATCGGTCGTTGCGGTGGATCCAAAGCGTGCCCAACTTCGGCACTACAACTATGCGTACGAACTAACAAACAAAAACTATTTATAAACTTTGTTCGAGGATTAAGCAAATCGACTCCGAAATATTGGTTTTCCACTAAGAGTGCGGTTTCTTTGACAATTATTGTGATCATGTCCGCTGGTTTAATCGTTTAGAAAAGTGAGTATTTATAGTGAGACAGACTTTTAGAGGCTTGTTTATCATGAACTGACTGATTAACTGACTAACTGACTCATGACTCTGCTTCTACTGACTCTGTCATGAGTCACATACACGTAAAGTGCTAATGAATTTTGTGATACAATTACCATTGATTTTCCACGCCCAATTTTTTATTTATAGTATAAGCCATGCAGACGAATCTCCTGATGGTAAGCAATCGCCGCCGCTCATGGACACCTAAAACACCAGAGGCGTTAGAAGTGCGTTGCCAGCCTTTTGAGAGTTAGGAATTTAAGCGTTGTTGGGGAATCAGGGAGATGGGTAATTGGGCCTTCAGTATATGCCTCGGATAGCACCTAGACCCGTTAATCTCATGCCTGATACCAAACCGTTTGTATAATGCCGTCTCATTGAATTGTGAAAACACACAGTTAATTACACTAGCTAAAGATGAAATAAATCACCATTGGCAAACAGAACGGTTATCCTCCAAACAAATCTTATTAATCTACTAAGTACTTACGACTTAATCAATTTACACCTTGATTACATAAATCCCGAAACTAAACTAAGAGATAGAAATCTCATCGGCCATCGGCCATTATTCAAAGCCTACATTTTACGAGTGGCCGCAACTCGTAGACAATTAGGCGAGCCGGAAATTAAACACAAGCCCGCCCGCACACAGGGACCGCGTTTATTCATTTACGTACTGCGGATGTTTATACAGACATACACACAGATGAATTTTCTATGAATTTTAGGGCCGTTCGCTAATTGAGCGTTTTATGAAGATTTGACAGCTTTTTGACATGGGAGAGCCAAATGGATCGTTTGATCAGAGCGCCGAACGTGGCCGAACTCACTCTCTCGTTAAAAGTAAATCAAACAAAAGGCCCCTGAACACAGTCGCCGCATCTGAACAGTCGCCGAGTCTGATCAGTCGTTGCATCTAAACAGTCACTGAGTCTGATCAGTCGCCGCGACTGAGCAGTCGCCGCGTCTGACCAGTCGCCGCGGCTGAACATTAGCGTGTCTGATGAGTCGCTCTAATGTGGACAATGGTATGAATATTATGTATTACAGAGAATAGCAAACTACCGTCGTATAATAACATGATTACAATAGATCAGAGACTATGTACTAATCCAGGAACATTAGCAAGTACATAATTAACATTTACTCTCCTTTGAAGTGGTTCAATAGCATTGCTTATGGTATGTATAATAATAATAATCATCCGTCACCTTCTGGGCAAGTTTGGTTCCCTTTGATTTTATGATCAGATCTTACCAAAATAGCATAATTAGTTATTTATTGTAAACTACCTAAGCACATAATTTTAGATATTGCCCAGTAGAATAGATTCAAGATCGATATCTGCCAAATCGGTCCAGCAGTTCTCCAGTTTCAGCAAGACTAACGAACAGCAAGTCTTTTCTATAATAATTATATTTTATTTAAATAAATATAGTCTAAGAATAGAATGAATGATTCAATTCAGTCTAGAATCCACAGATTATAAAAACATATGCTGGACATAGAGATTGTAGAGTAAATCGTGAACTAATGGAAATTCAAATAAGGGTCCGTCCTATACCATTACGGTACTCAAATATGGTAAAAGTGGATCTCCTGAATGAGATGTGTGAATATTCAGTTTAATTTGTCGGTTTCAAGACAACTTTACAATAATTTTTACATTTAAAAGTATCTAAATTACTTCGAATTAATAACTACTTCGCTTGCGTATTTTATTTCCATATATTCCAATTAGTTGTCTTTTGAATCATGAATAGTTTTTTTTGTGGTATAAGCTGGCAAACGAGCAGATCGAACACCTGATGTTAAGCAATCGCCGCCGCCCATTTACATCGGAAGCACCAGAGGCGCTACAAGTGCGTTGCCTGCCTTCTGGGGGTTAGGAATTCAAGGGTAGTTGGGAAATCGGGTGTTGGGAAGAGGGGCAATTGGGTCCATTGGGCAATTGGGCAGTTATATTTTGAATCATAAAAAGTATGATTAGACTTACGAAATTCGTTATCGTACTATACTTATAAGAAACAATTCGTCCCCAATGGCATAACACACAAATACTTGTTCATGTAACATGTCGAACAATCAACATTGTCGAAACAAAAAAAAATCACAAATTGTATTCTATAAACTTTGAATATTACCCATTTACCAAGGCAAATCACATGTTGTGTTATTCTATTTATTAACCGTAAAAGCCTCGTGAGTAAGTTAAGGAAAATTATTACCTATACTTTATATAGCAACAATATAGTACACATAGTATCAATCAGGTCAAACTACTCAAATCTGTCAATTTTTCCATTCGAATTTCGACTTCATATCACCATAACAATAACGTCGAGAATCGAGTGAAGACATTTGAAAGAAAAGAATAGCTTGACTGGCAGGTACAATACTGACGATTACTAACATCTGTTATCGATAAACCTACGCTCTCTAAGTTCATTGACCCGATTTTTTGCGCAAACCATTGTTTCGTACTAGATTTCTTTTATTTTGGGTACCGAATAAAAATAAAACCGGCCAAGTGCGAGTCTCTTATTCGAATCTTCTCTTCGAATCTTATTTTAAAAGTTAGACACTCATGTCACTCATTTTTCCACTTTGGAAGCGTCTAACTTTCAAACGATTGATTTTGACGAAAAGTGGTTTTAGGAACCTTAATGTATTTTTTAAAGACCATGGATAGGTCTTTAAGTCTTTAAGACACCCATTACGGATATGTTAGCTAAAAAAAATGTTTTTTGAATCTGTTCCATCTATGGAGTTTCCCTTTCCCCCTTTAATTTTTAAATTTATTCACTTTTATTAAAAATTCGAATAGCGGTTACCAAAATACATTATCCTGCAAAGTTTCAACTATGTAGGCCCAATAATTTCGGAAATAAATGGCTGTGACATACGGACGGACAGACAGACGAATCTATAAGGGTTCCGTTTTTTGCTATTTGGCTACAGAACCCTAAAAATAGCTTTTAACGTCAACTAAAATAGACTGCGCCGTCAAAGCATTAATTTAACAGTTGATTATTTTTGAGTGCTATTATGCATTACTTTGAGTGCTAAGCTATTTTTTGTAATAGTCTTTTTACGATATTTTTTTGTTTGACTATTTATAATCCTATTATTGATCCTGTTTTTGCGGGTTTTGTTATTGATAATTAAGTCATTTAATTTTATTGTTGTCGATATTTTCTAAATTAGTTGCACGGTTGGCGCAATGGTTGGGTGAGCGGCTGCTGTGCAACATGTTGCGGGTTCGATTCCCACGCCCGTTTAAAAAGTGATAATCTCACTTTCTGAATAAAATGTTAAACTGTACCTCGGAAAACACGTAAAGTGGTTGGTCCTACGCCCGACCACTCTTCGGTCGTGTCGGTGTGCCGTCACCTTGTGGTATGAGAGTGAGGAAATAGAGAGTGTTCCTGGGTTTGCACACACTTACTTGTGCACTATAATATCTCCTACGTATTGAGCTAGTTTAGTTACACAGACTGGGCACCATGATCGAAATCGATCGGGAGATTTTATTATATTTACTATTAATATTATTTTCAAAATTAAAACTTTCTCGATATATTTTTATCTATGTTGCGTATTTATTATGATAATAAAAATCAATCACCAAAACAAGAAAAAAATACTTGTGTATTAATCGATCATATTTATGTTTGATTAACACAAAATCTTGTATTAAAACCAAACAATTAAGTAATAATTAAAATCACAGCCCTTGAATAAACAAACAGTATTGAATAGTTATCGATCGGTTGCTAGCTTAACCTACGATTACCAATTAATATATGCTTACAAATAAAACCGCTTGATTACCGTAATCATGAAACTCAAATGCAGCAACCTGTAACGATTTGCATAATGCATACATTAAGTATTCATGTACATAACATTACACACTGTTACATTGTGAATGTGTCTCTATCTACCCCTTCGGAGATTAAAAGAGCATAACGGTAAGTACGTCCACAGGCCGGCATCGTGCGAAATTCGTACGATGCGTGCGATGCGTACTTCTGAGTACTAGCCTTTTTGCGCCGTATATACTTTTATTTTTATTTTATTATTTATTTATTTTTATTATTTTTGTAATCGGTGCAAATAAATTGTTTTTCTCTCTTTCTTTACAACCCCTGTAAACCAGAGTGTACATTTACATGTATTGATACAACCATGAAAACCTCAAAACCTAGAAGATTTTTATTTTTTAGTGTGGAAATTCATCGAATGACTTCCGTCTTGTAAACCCGCTAGGTAGTCCGCAGCTCCGGAAAATACAGAAGAATGCGGTGAAAATCCAGGGACATGAACAACATGAGTCTCTTCTAGAAGAAAACGAACAATTCCCTCTTTCCTTCTTGTTTTTAATGCAGGAGACAGAAAGACTTAAAGCTTTTGTACTACACAATAAGACTGCACTAAGAGAATCCCAGTACTCGCCAATCAGACAAAAAATATAATAATTGTACGAGTAATAAATAATTAGCAAACAATCTCATTTCAATATTAAAAAATGCTTTTATTAAAAATTCTTCGAACATAAAGTCGATTCACAATTATTGCATCGTTCCATTTTGTATTTAATTTCACAACCTTTCCGAGGCATCTTTTTACTTTGCATTGCTTAATGTTCAATGAAATCAAAATGAATGTATTTTAATTCATTTGAAAAATTATGCAGTACATTGCGATAGTTTTATTTTTTAAGAAAAAAAAGGGGAAGCTTGTCCAGCGACGGTCGGAGCTGCGGATTATGTAACGGGTTCACTGGGGCTCCGGCTCGAAAAGCAGAAGTAGGAACGGGGTGGTTTTTAGTCAGTAAAAGTCTGACACTCCCTCTTGCCTCACCCAAGATAGGACAAGCAATTAGATGATTCTCCTCATCAAAAAATAAATCAGCGATGGACTGTCACAAACTGTTGTGTTATGTCAATTATTAGAACAAAAGTAAACATATTTAGGAAAGTTTATAGACAAAATAAATAATTATGTTCAAAACAAAACTATGTTCGTCCAACCAAGTTATAAATTACAACCGATTTATGAAAACTTTGGGTTGAGAGAGAATTTTTGGGTTAGACAAATAGTTGAGGACGTTGAGCCATAATTCTAAAGATTGTTGGAACCTCCCCAAGGGATCCAGAGAGGACGTAATCTTTACAAATACACTCCTGTCCAACTAGGTTCGCCCCAATTATGGTAATAAAGTTAAGAAAAGGAAAAAAAGGTCTTATTTCAAAAGTTTTTCTTCTGAAACTTAATAAAGCAATTGCTACCCTGATTTGACCCTTAGGAACTTTGTATTTATGAAATGTATTTTTACCTTGAATTTGGTATATTATGCAGAATAGAATCAGGCGTTACTTTGCGAAAATCCATGCTACACTAACAATACAATAAAGTTTTAGTTTTTATTCCGCTTGTAGATGCATTTTCAGCTTACAGTGTGCAGTACCACCAACCTCCCATCCGCAAATTTTCGCAATTGGAACTGCGTGAGCCGCCTAGTTGACAACTCCTGCCCTGTGGATTAGCGAAACATATTTCGATTGTTTTGTTGCGTGTCGTGTGTGTGTTTTTATATTGCACCTCTGCTGCGTGACCATTAAATTACGGGCGGGAGGGTGGCACCGCACGCACCGCGCTGAAAATACATCTAGAAGTGAAATAAAAACTTATAAAAATACTATATTGTTAGTCTTGAATTTGGGGTCACGCTTTTAATTTGATGCAGTTTAAGATAGACAGAGATACCGACAGTCCATTGATTTTTGATGCACGATTGGCACGGTGACCGGGCAACCAGCTGCCGCGTAACGTATAGCGAGTTAGATTCACGGAATCTAGAATCCGCACGAAATCTGATGCAACTGTTAGTGTGATCCACAAATTGTTGTTCTGGGTCTGGGTGTCATGTGTATGTGAACTTGTATGTTTGTAAACGCACTCACGATACAGAAGAAAATCCTAGTTTGAGGTAACTTTAAAGAAAAACTGCAAGTATTTTAATGTTTCAAATGAAAACCACCTGTATATGTAAATATTTTTATTTAAAGTACACATACATAAACCAAAGTCAATCTATATATTAATACGTGATGCAAAAACTTTGGACCGCTATTTACGAAAATTGCGCGGACGTAGGAGCATAAAATTTGGTACACTTATAGTTTATGTGTAGGAGAAGTGAATAACGCTAATATTTTTCAAAAATAATGTTTATAAAGTATATTAAATCAATAAATAAAACATTACACACACATGCATAGTATCTGATCGTATTTGACAAAACGTCAAAATTGATAGACATTGCGATGATATTGACGTCTCATACGAATAGAGTTTTATAAAAGAGTTTGTTTGAGTTTGAGTTAAATAAAAATTATCCTTGAACGTATGTTAAGTGGTATTGTAAATTAAATCGTATATGGTTGAATTTCAACCACTAGGCGACCACTAGTATGTATTATTATACCTTGAGTACAATCAACTATGATTTATGTAGTAAACAATTTAATAAACTAACTTGTAATCTGAAGGACCTATTCATCTAATCACTCGTTAAATGCTCGTTGACATTCAAGAAAGGTTATTACGAAGAGGAAAATTTGTTAAATAACTAAAGGAATAAACAACATTTTTCCGCTCAGCTACACAATAAAGAGTAAACAATAACAAAAGAATCCTAAACTCCATAATATTGTAACATGGATTTATTGGAAAGGGGTTTTTACACGATTTCTCCCTCGCTGGTCAAATGGCCGCAAGCGTTATGGCTACCGAGCAACATTTATAGAAAGTAGTTACCTACCCATTCTTTTTTTATGGTATTAGCCGGTAAACGTGTAGACGGATCAACTAATGGTAATCGCTTTTCTGTGAGGCCGTGGTGTCACAGTATCACTCCGGTCGAGCTGGCCCATTCGTAAAATCAAAAAAATATATACAATAATGCCTTGCTCAATCTAAAAACCCTTTGCCTAGCGATTCCAGACTAATGTATCAGTTTAATAAAATCAAACAGCTTGTAAACTACACCACTACAGGACTTTAATTCCTCTACTCAAATGTGGAAGGAACAAGTCCAACCAGAGTCCAAGCTAAGTTGAAATGTTTCATACATATTTGATAACTTGGCTCCGGAATGAACGTCCGATGTATTACGTGCTTATACTGTACGGGAATGAGATTAAGTACTTAGTTTGTAAGTTTAGAGTGTAGCTGAAGAATTTAGATGACCCAATAAATAATCTTTATGTGAAATTATGTATTTTGACTAAGAAGACTAGACTAGTCTAGACTAGGTCACTGCTGACCAAAGGCCTCTTCTCACACAGAGAAGATTTCAGCATTCATCACGACGCTTGCTCAAAACGGATTGGCGATTTCATAGATATGATTAGAAATTATAAGTCCTCAGACGTTTTCCTTCCACGATGTTTTCCACGAGATGTTTACCAAGACTATTGACTAAATAGAAGTAAAAATAAATAGATTGATCATGAAGTTATGGTAGAAATCATAGTTCTTATAGTCGTGGTAGCCCGAAGGTTTAAGATGCCCGCTTCTCATGTATAAGTGTCAGTTGCCTTGAGTATAAGTTATATATATGTATTTAGATGTGTATAGTTCGAATCTGAAATAAAACTTTCTACCAATAAAAACCCAATACGAAATCACTCAACAATAACAAACTCCCTATTCAAATTCCCATCAAATAAATGTATACAATTCGACATAAAAAGGCCTGAGAACCTAAGTTCAATTCTAGGCATTCTAGAACTTTCTGTATTTACTAATTAGATCATAGGATTGTTCCCATTCAATACTATTCAATGGCTATACAAATAAATTGTTTGCCAGCCAAGCCCATTCGAAGTACGGAAAATCGTATCTTTTGTAAAGTTTCCATTTAGTTGAACTTTACTGGAGTGCTGTGATGTTTCTATTTAATATTTATTAAGTTTCATTCTAGTGCCTGCTTTGTGTTGCTATTGGAAAAAGGCATCTCTGATACAGCACATAAAATATAATTTTCAGTGTTTATGTAATTGCCAATTGCTTTAAAGTGAACATATTGATATTTAGGAAAATAATGTCTATTATAGAAGGTCTGAAAGTAGAGGTAGGTACTAAAAATTTCAATGATTAAATTATCCTGAATAAAATCTTTAATTCAGCCCTGTCTTAGAAAACATAAACTAAGAGAAACATACAAATTGAGTAACAATCTGCTCAAGGAAGTAACAGCATTTTCATTTAAATGTATTCAAACTAAAATATTATTACATTCATAAATCGAATGTGTAAATTAAATATTTTATAAGAGCGGCCATAATGGTTACAACATATTTCGTTTGGTAATTAATACAAATGATACGTTTTGACAGTTTACTTACGGAACGTGCCAAACTGAATGGTAACTGAATGTATTTTTAGTTCACGGAAGAAATATTACACTAACAGAAAGACGAAATGTTTAACCTCTGATGCACGTTGATATTAACATAATGTTCTAATTTTTATGTAAGTTTTTCAATGTTCAATGAGAAAACTTATTCTGGAAAATCAGCGTTTCAATTCAATAATTTGATGTAAAAAACGTAACCACACATCTGTTTTACGCTAATACATATTTTACGAATGTCGTCTATTAAGGGGCGAAAAGTATTACTACGGTAGTGATCTCAACACTCTAAACTCTTTGCTAACACAGAAAATAACGAAAATCAAAATGCAATTAAACCTGTCAATTGTTCAAATACCTATCTAACTACAATTAAGTACGTAGTTAAAATACAACAGCTCATTAAAATGGACACCAACACTCCGATAGCAGAAAACCGACAGTTATTTATGTGCAGATAAACTTATAACAATGATTAGATATTAGTTGTGTATCCGTCCACTGCTAATTTGGTATCCGACCACAAATTGCCGCACTATTGGTGCGCAGTCCTGGTTAACGCTTTAAACAAACCTAATTTACTCATATATTTAAATTAAACTTGACCACGTATGTCGTAATTAGAGTAACTGTGACTTATTTCGATGATTTAATTATGTATTAACAAACTAACAGTAATGTAATATCACGGTAAAGGTATATTTTCAAATGTTTCATTGAATTGCTGCTATACCTTATGCGCTGTAACAAGGTGCGGCTGACAGATGCCTGTATGACGTTGACGTCTCTCTTTTTATCGCTATCGATACTCGCAGCATACATTTAATTCTCTTAATTTTTTTTTATTAAATGTGTGTGTTATTTAGTTGTGCAGTGTGACGTGTATATACTTGTCAAAATAAATATTTTATGACCGAGCCCTGAGGTGTTTCAGAGTTTCAATTTTACAGAACCGTGAAGAATATAAGTGTATATTAGTTTGTATATGTAACTAAAGAAACCACGATCTTTCAGATTAAGTGCCACCACGCATTATCAAAGGCGCCGGAAATGTCTACTACATATTTGTGCTCAGATAAAGTCACTGTGGTTCGGGCAGAGAGAGCGGCGTCTACGGTAGATTTACCCACATAATTAAAGGTTTTTTAATAGTGATAATTGAACGACGCACGATTTTCGTTTTTTATTCTAAAAAACATCGACTACCTATCCATCGTAGCAGTATATCCCATCACTAAACACGACTATGGCTTTACGTTATACGCATAACACTTTACTTTATTTTTCATTTCATTAGGTTTTATTTAAAGACTAGAATATTCCGGTTAGTTTTAATTTAATTAACTACATATGACCGAATGATTTAACATAATACGAATGTGATACAGTTAAAATACTAAGGCATAATTTTTAAATCGCAGCAACTTTCAAGAGTGATACGAAACGTTACTGAATCTGTCAGCCGCACCTTGTTACAGCGCATAAGGTTTAGTATGGCTACACATGACAAGTGACAGATGACAAAAATCGCACATAGACGTCGACATCAACGATCAAATCAACGGATGACGTCATAAATCCAACATCACGACTAAGAAGTTACATGCGAATAAACATGGATAGAAAATCCCAGCGAACAACAGTTGGGCAGAAAGCCCGCCAGGCATGATCACCTCGCCTGGACGGAGGATCCTCCTTTTCTTAAGGAACTTCACTTACTTTTCCTTAAACTAGTATAGTTGACGAATATTTTGACGTATATTCCATACGAAATGTATGCAATAAGAACTTAAACTGACATTGTAAAACAGGTCTTAAAATTACTAATATTAATTAGCATAAAGTACTGCTTACTCATTCTTCTCAACATAACTTCAAAGAAAATTTACAATATCTGAATGTTTACTTTTTTCCCTCAGTTTCAAAATTGAACAGTAAAACTGCTAACAAGATAAACACGATAAACGATAGTTCTTATTGATACAACGATATAGAAAACTTATAAAACTGCTATAAAATAAATCTGCTGATATGATAGTGCTGACAAAGTAAGCAAAATGTGGTCACACTCACATTGTAGTGTGTGAGGATGAAATAATCCATGCTTAGCACCATTTCACGTAGGAATAACAGCGGTAACAAACTTTTATTATTTGCAAAGAAATTATTTTTAGGGTTCGTCATGTCTGTCTGTTTGGCCGTCTGGCCGTCTATCAGTCCGTCTGTATGAACGAGATATTATTATTAGTTTTTAAGATACATAAGATAATACATTTTAAAAACCGCAGATATAACTTTGTCGTACATAGAAACACTATGTAAAACCAAGTTATTTTATAACTTTTATATTATTATGTTATCTACTTGCTGTTACGGAACCCTTCATGGGCGAGTCCGACTCGCACTTGTTCTATTTTTTACCGTTTTCCACGAAGAAATGATGTTTATTTTTCATGGTAAAAAACATCATTTCTAAGATTTGGTTTATGTGTGTATATAATGTGAAACTTATGTCTTATCATAATAAGACTGTTACCTTACATGTCGGTTTGTAAACAACAACTGTTTACAAATACTCAAGGCACTTATAACGATAATTATCGTCATAGTGACAACCAACCTCTAAAATAAATAAACACCTTAGTGACTATCAATTTCTTAAAAATTCTAAGCAGCTCCATCGAACAGGCTCCGAAGTAAATAAACAACTCTATTTATTCCCTAAACCCAAGGAAATCTTGCAAAAATTCCAAAAATTACGGTAGACAGCTTGGACAAATTGCGGATGTTTTTTTTGTAAAATTCTCACTATCAGCGGCAAAGTCGGCTCACCTTTAACGATTTTCATCAGGTCTCCCGTCGCTGAGACAAGACCACCGACTGTTTTGTTTTTATGAAGCATACGTATCACCTGATGGTAAGCAATCGCCGCCGCCCATGGACACTTGAAACACCAGAGGCGTTACAAGTGCGTTGCCGACCTTTTGGGGGTTGGGAATTTACGGGTTGTTGGGGAATCGGAGATTGGGAAGGGAGAAATTGGGCCTCCGGTAACCTCACTCACATAACGCAAGCGTTGTTTCACGTTGGTTTTCGGTGAGGCCGTGGTATCACTCCAGTGGAGCCGGCCCATTCGTGCCGAAGCATGGCTCTCCCACACTTAGATTCTTTGGAACAATCGGGAAAGCAAAGCTGCAATCGATGTTTGCGTTTAGTAATTTATAGCTTGTACAGCTAGTTAGTGGTCTCGTCCCAGTTGGCAGGCGCTGAGCTGTGGCATCGGAATTTGGAAACAGGTTCATAGTTACCACAACATTCTAAATACCGAATAAAGTTGTATTGTTAGACTGGCTTTGGATTTAGTTTGGATGGAAAATAATGTGTTTAGTTTGTTAGTCACTTGGTACAAAGGAAAGCATTAAATCGTAAATTACTTTTTAACGGGACACTTTCTATTAGTTTTTTACAAAGACTTTTAGAAAGTATAGAAAGTATCATAACCTACGTAAGTAAGTTTATAATAATGAAAATGATATTAACAGAAGCTTATGCTCAGTAGTAGAATGGCTCAAAAATAACAACTTACTAATAAATCTTGAAAAAACTAAACTAATGCATTTCAAACAAAAAACAAGTTATGAATTAAAAACAAAAATAGAATACTTAGGAAAAGAAGTAAAATTAACTACAACAACAAAATTTCTAGGAGTTCACATAGATAATAACCTAAAGTGGCAAACACACATTGAATTTGTATGCAAGAAAATATCTCAATCATCTTATAGCCTTTACCTTCTCTCCAAAAAAGTAAGCCTCCCTTCACTACTTGTAGCATACCATGGCTATGTAGTTTCCAGGCTTAGATATGCAATAATCTTTTGGGGCAATGATACCAATTGGGAGAGGGTTTTTAAATGTCAAAAGAAATGCATCCGTGCCATGTGTGGCTTGAAACAAACTGACAGTTGCAAAGAATATTTTAAAAAACTAGGTTTACTTACAGTTCCTTCAATTTACATACTAGAATCAGCCTTGTTCATAAAACAAAACTCAACTTTATTTACATTGGAATCTGGATCTCGCAATAGAAGTAGATTATATAATAACATTAGCAGGACATTTAAAACCGCTCTGTATGAAAAAAGTGTATTTAATATGGCCACTAAGATTTATAATAAAATTCCAAAAAATATAAAAGATGCCAGTAGCATAAACATCTTCAAGCATAAATTGACCACTTTTCTGATAGAACGATGTTACTACAGTCTTTGTGATTTTCTGACGTAGTAATAGCTACCTATATGTTTTTGTGTCTGACTTATTTCTTGTATATTTTCATTTATAATATTGACATGTTTGGTAATTCTTATTTGATTTTGTATTAAAATTTACTTTATTCTACTTTTACTATATAATTTGTATGCCCTATGTGGCGGATCACGGCATGAGCCTAGACCTAAGACTATTACCTAAGACCTTTATGTTACCTGTGGATCACGAATAAACAATTTGAATTTGAATTTGAATTTGAATACAACAATTGCTTTTCATCAAGACCGTCCAATAACAAATTAGAGATTTAAGCAAGATCAACAACCTATAAAAACTAAATGTTAAGGTAAGTTTGAGCATTAATCGCCACGCTTGCTCAATGCGGGTTGGCGATTTCAAACTTATAATTAGAAATTATAAGCCCAGGTTTCCTTACGATGTTTTCCTTAGCCGTCTGTCAGCGGTATCTATATAATCTTAGAAAGTAGGTACATATAACTCGAAAAATGTCTCATTGGTACTTTGCCGTTGGTATTTTTCGAACCCTCATGCATGAGAAGCGGGTGTCTTAAACCTCCAGGCTACTACGTAATTAAACAAAAATGATTTGTTATAACTTTTCTTTATCGACAAGCTCTAAACTAAACTAAATACATGCATCAGTATTTAACACTAATTCCCTGATGCATAAGTGGATATCAAGTGTTAGGTCAATTCACTTGATGCTGAAGTGCAGCGACGCAAGCGGGTCAATGGGATACGCTCAACTTTTCAATGCATGTATTACAAAACTTTGTATGTGGGTCATTTCATTAGTAAGATCGGAGAGCAAAGTGCAATGCAGCCCTTAGTTTTAATAAAACAACAACAACGTGTCTGTGTAGATTGCAATTCATATTTAAGTTACAACTGTTCCAGAAATTATTCTTTGTATGTTTTCTATAGCATTTTCTATACTTATAGGTCCTGATACCATAAGACTATTAAATCAAAATGTCTTGGATCGAAAGTTAGCTTTATTATTCTCCAACATTCACCCATACACTGACTCATGTCATATTATATTTTTAAAGAAAAAACACCCATACCTATATACTATAGGGTATAGAATCCTATTATACTGTATGTATTGTACCTTTTCTTTTAATGTTTTGAGGGGTAAAATTCACCCAATGACTTCTCCCGTCTCGGGCGAGGTGAGAGAGAATGTCGGACTCTAATTGACTAAAAACCACATCGTTCCTACTCCTACTTTTCGAGCCAAACCCCGGTAACCAGCTAGGCAGTCCGCAGCTCAGAGATTATACAACCCTATAATAGACTCGTACTATTTAATAATAAGTACATTTTTGCATTATATTGTTGCTGATAACACAATCGACGAATAAGATACATTTACAGCAAAAACTCAACCGAACATCCAAAGACGAACTAGCTATCTACTAACACCGATGATAAATAGAACGAACGCTTATTAAAATGGCCGACTCATTCTCATAAGTAGCAACAGCATAATAACAATATAAGCACCATTTATCAAACACTCCTCACTTATGTCAGCTAGGCTGGATATTGTTTTTCCAAGTGAAACACTTCAATATATCAGTTCTAGTGTTCATATAAGTGTCAGACATTATATTAAACGTGTGTCCTTAGTGCTAAGCTAGTTCATGACACGAGGGGTGTACAAGATTAATAGTCCGTCTAAACTGTTACACGAGTTCTGTTAGTGACATTTTTGTAATATAACAGGGGCTAATGGAACGTCTGTATTTCCTAGAAGAGACAAAGATGTTAAATTGTACGTAGTTTTCGTCGTTGAATGAGTGTAATTACTAAGTATGATGTCTCGGACATATCAAACTAAGCAAGGTCTTGGTCATGGAACCATGCTATGAAAATCTAACTACGCAAAGTCTAAACTTCACACTCACTTTTTTGGTGCCTACCACCATGTTTTGAAAATGTGACTACGAGGTCTAAAATCGAGCTCACTGTTTTGGAATTTTGGTGGTACAACTGGAATTCCCATAAAGAAAGTAATATATTATACTGCGTTATTTACATACATAGAGTAAGTATGTATAGGGAGTTACTAGAAATCACAGACTGACGAACAATTCAATTTGACGTTTCAAAAGTGCCTTATTTAGGATTAATTGAAATAAATGCTTTGACTTTGACTTTGAAATCGTAATATACATAGATTACGCAATCACTAATCCATAATATACAAGGTGACTTTTTAACCGACTTCATAAAAAGGAGAAGGTTCTCAATCCGACCGGTATGTTTTTAATTCGACGCATTATTGTCGGAAGGTGAAAATACACGTATTTTTCCTACAAAATTAGCCCTGAGGTTCCTAGTCCGAAAGTGGCTAGATTGTAAGATATTCAAAATTCGTTGTATTATCACCTCCCGGGTGTAGTATATCGGATTACAAGTCACACCATATAACCATCAGACTAAAGAAACCATACAACAATCGACCCATTTCAAAAGCATAAAAACATTGATTAGCAAATCCGTAAAATTTAATTTCCTAATAAAATCTAACAAAGCCTTAGCTGACATGGGTGTTGAGTGGAAATCTGGTCATCGGATGGTGTTATTAAGGCACGCTGTTAATTAATGGCTACTCTCAACTTGATGACGTCACATCGTACTGAAAGAACCCAATTACCAATAAATAATGTGCGTTATTATATCGAAGGCCGATTTATCAATGTGTGATCTTATCGTATTATTATTGGATGCAGATTGCGGAAAGTTAATGAAAGTGACTAAAACGGTTATATTAATTATTATAAATGATAGTGAACAATATTTATCGCGCATAAAACTTGGTTGAGTTCCTTGTATAGGTATTTTTAGTAATCACAATAATATTATTTTTTTATTATACTTTGCCCCAAACCAGGATTTTCTCCTGTGTTGTGGGTGCATTTAACGAACAACAATCTGCGGATCATACAAAGAGTTGTTCCGTGCGGGATCGAACCCGCGACACATTGCGCAGCAACTGCGCCAACCGTATATTATAAATGTGAAAGTTTGTTTGTTTGCATGTTTGTCCGTCAATCACGCTGAAACTACCGAACGGTGTTTAATGAAATTTGGTATACAGACAGGGTATGAGCGAACGCGACCAAAGCCGCTGGTAGAAGACAATAACTTTATAGTTTTACTAGTTGCTGATGAAGAAAATTAAAAAAATACACTGAAACGTAACATCTAAACTTTAATGTCAAAATATGCAACGTCCGGAATCCCAAAGTTAGTCTATTGCCGGCTAAACAATCACACAGACACTACAATCGAGGAACAATCAACTTCTGTTCCAAAACCCGCGCCATCAAAATTCAAATCGGGAACGAAACACAAACACGAGGCCATGTTGGAAACCGTTACAGATACAGCATGTTCGTTTACTGAGCTCTGATCAGTGACGTGTTATCTTCGAAACATCCTGTAAAACAATGGTATCTCAGTTCGCGATTTACTTTCGTCTCGTAAACTGAAGTTTGGCGATAAAAGTGTTTGGCTCATGTTTGTCTGTTTTAGACAACGGGATTTAGGTCAAAATGTAATTTAGGAGTTATCGCCTTGCTGCAAAAATGTGCGGTCATATTTTTGGATGTCGACGTAAACATTGGTATTAAGATTTTTACGAGAATCAATAATTTAATCCAATGAATAGTTACAGGGAAAGTATTAATTAAAAACTTAAGTGTGGGAGAGCCATGCTTCGGCACGAATGGGCCGGTTCGATTGGAGTGATACGGCTTCACAGAAAACCGACGTGAAACAACGCTAGCTATGGGTGGCGGCGACTGCTTACCATCAGGTGATCCGTCAGCTCGCTTACCGGCTTATGCCATAAAAAAAAAACTTTTAAAATTCAACAACACATTGTGTCATTCAATAAAATTAAACCAAAATAAAACTCTCTGTGTTAGTAACACTTTCAAACAAAACAAAAAACACTACTTCCTACACAATTACAGAACACACTAATTTCACTATTCCTTATATTCTAACCCTATCATGGTCATTGTTAGCAACAAGAGACCGTACCTGATAAAACCCTACGTTAAACTTGTCCAGGGGATCCCAAATTAACCCGAAGATAAAACAAGCCTGTTTAGAAATTTTAATCCTGTTCCTGCAATATTTTCCAGAGGCATTGTATAAAACCATTGACCTTATTAACATTGCGAGAAGGGTCGGATTAAAGCCATCGTTCCTCTCACGATAAGCATCTAACATCAAATTGTGAACAGACCTTGTTTTGCTAATTATTTGTTCTAGTGTCATGATACGTCTGTGTTCTAATTGATTGAAAAATACATACATAATATGTAGTTCTTCTAAAAGCTATATTTTAATGTACTGTACCCTTAGTACGAGTTTACTTTATGTTAAACGAAAACGAAACGAGAGTGCGTTCGGCGCTCTGATTGGCCGGCGCCAATGAACCAACCTATCACAACTCCGAACGCACTCTCGTTTCGATCTCGTTAAATGTAAAACAAACTTGTACTAAGCCCCTGGGTTTGTGATAAATCTTTATTTAAGTACATCTTTATATACACAGATCTATATAGATACGTGTAAGCACACATATACACGTACCTTTACTTAATTGGTTGTCTTAATAGTCAATTCCACTTGTTAAATAAATACGAAAATTACGACGTCAGTATTTTGTCCAGTATATGACAATGGGACTTACAACACAAATGGTGAAAAGTGGTTGTACATTTAACGTGCCATAAGGTGCACCTTGCCTACCCCTTCGGAAATAAAAGGCGTGAGGATACGGATACAGTATTATGTATTAAATAACAGATTAACAATTACTTTGTTGTGAATAGCAAACACCAACTCTAGGTAAAACACCTTCCACCATCTTCGAATTTAATTAAACATTCCTACTAATACAACCTAGTTATGAATAGAAGGCTAAGAACAAAGATTTTCCAAACAATATGTCTAAAATAGAAGGATTTTCATCTGGATACTCGAGTTAATTATAACCTGAGTTTATAAAACATTCGCACAATGAATTCCTGACCCCCATTCTCGTTTGAACATAGCCCAGACCACAGGGTTGTCAAACCCTAAAACATTCACAAACTCTCGACCCTAAGTGTTATTCAGTTATTTACGATTATAACGGTCGCCCTTTCATTAGTGCGGTCTCGTTAGCTGTTGGTAAACTAAATCAAGAGATTTTTAAATGAAATATAAATCTACTTTTTTTCTGAACGGGGAAAATCATCCAATGACTTCTCTCGCCTTGAATGAGACGAGAGTGTCAGACTCTTACTGACTAAAAATCAGACCCTGTTCCTTCTGTTGCTTTAAACCGGAGCCCTGGTAGCCTGTTATGCTATGCCCACAGCTGCGAATCGGGCATCAGCCCTACTGGGCCCATTTGTAGTGAACTGGCTCTTTGAGATGCGCGTGAAACGCGATGCACCGCACGCATGGGTCTGATTCTGGTCGGGCCGCGAGCTACCCATGCTTGCCGTCTGCAGACCCGCACTTACAGTGGCTGGATATTATCACAATATGAAACTACTTGACTGTATAATTGTGATATAAGATTGAATTCCTTAATGAGTTGGAAGATAAAAAAGTTTTTACGTCTCCCTTGAAATGAAAATCCTGTTGGCAAAATATTAACGGGGATAAATGCCTGAGATAACAGTTGAGTGTAAGCATGATGGAAGTACTCGGTGTTCTTGTTTGAGGAACTGAAATTTGTGCCAAAGTTTAAAGATAAACTTGGTGCTTTGTTTTATGGTTGGATGCTGGTGTTACCTGACTGAGTGATAACTAAGATAGGGTTTGTTCCAAGAAGGTTATTTGCAAGATCTGGTTGGCTTTAGTATCTAGCATGACGTCTGAGACACGCATTTCTACAAGATAGGTAAAAATACTTTTGAGCATCAAAACCTGATTATTATATCAAAGAGTTGAATGGTTTTTAGGGACGCCGAAATCTAATAGTTCCAAGGTAACACTAATTTTCACCGAACTAGTTTGCATTCAACCAAATCTAGTTAAGACTTAGTACCTAGTTACCTACCGACCTCGACTTATCCGGGAAAATGCCAGAAGCAAGAAAAACAAAGAAGATAAGAAACTTACACAGCCTAGTTTCGATAAACAGGTCAACAAGCAACTCCCAATTAATTGTTATATTATTTTGTACTTCGGATTCGGAACTACGGCCCACACAATCACACGTAGATTTATCACGATCCCCGCTACATATTTGTTCCGATTCATTATTTACGAGTCTCTCTATTTTTTGTAGTGAACTGAACATGTTCTGAAGGTAAACACGGGTACACATGAACGTTCGCAAAACCAGTATAATCTGACCTTTAAATGTGTAGAAAGATTATACAAAGCGGGGTTGTGGTAAACTGGTTTTGTGTACGTTGATGAGCTGTGTATACCTAAGGCCCTCGGATTTATCGGGGCTCGTAAATCAACAAGGGTAAGAAACCGTTTATTTTTTTCCCGACGCTATTTACAACAATAGCATGTACTGTTAACAAAACAATGTTATTTATTATTGTGATAATGATGCCGTTATTTGTAGTGGAGTTTTACACAACTTTTTCTTGATTCTACCATTTTTACTGTACATTTTCTTTTCAAAAAAATATGTAAAATTTTGAATGGACGAAATCGTGGGCAGTTAGATCTGCGAAGAATAGAATTTTTATTCATTATGTGTAATGGAAGAACACTTAAATTAATAATCTTTATGAATTGTATAGAATTACAAACTTTTAACTAAATCTTACATCGTTTTAGTGAGAAAAATATTTTTTAAATTAAATCATCGAACTTATGATTTTGTAAATGTCAAGTGTGAAAGTGCGGCAGCTTGTTGAGCTGTCACTATCACTAACCGACATAGTGACGTGCGTTGACATTATATTTTAAAGGTACGCCTCCACAGGCCGGCATCGTACGCATCGTACGCACCGCACGCAACGAATTTTGGTTTATCTTGTATAGAAACTCATACAACTGCGTCCACTGATCCGCATCGTACGGACCGCATCAACAGCAATGCCTACATGCGATGCGTACTGATGACGTCATACGGAATGCGTACGATGCGTACGATGCGGGCCTGTGGACGCTTACCTTTAAGGTCCACTATAGAATTTAAGAATACATTGTATAAAATCGATACGAGATATTTCTGGACCAATACTGAAAGTTTACATGCATATAACTTATTCAAAGAAGGCAATATCTTTTCTTTATATTTGGACACTTTTTACCAGAAACAATATCACTTTCTACCCACATATGTGAGACGTGTTTTATTTCATCCATTTACATTACAATTTAGCACTAATTTCTTCTAAACGTCTTCACAACGATAAAACGCGGCATTATATTGACAGATGGCAGCACATGCGCTAGACATTAAGCATAACAACGCTCAATTTATCACGAGCTCAGCATATATTGAACATATTTCTTAGAAATCGAAGGAAAACTCTTAAATAGAGAATTTCTATGCAGATGTGGCTCGATACGTGTATAGGAAGCTGAGTGAATGTGATGCCTAGATATGTAGATGAACAGAAAAGTGATCGAGTGTGAACTACTGATGGCTTAGTTCGAGTTTGTTTTACGTTTAACGAGATCGAAACGAGAGCGCGTTCGGCGCTCTGATTGGCCGCGCAATAAATGAAGCCAGAACGCAGAGGTTAGTTTTGGGTCAACGTATAGCAAACTCGTACTAAGGGTACTGTGAAATTTCGTACTCTTGAATTGCAACACTAGCGCCCATTGTATCCATATTGCGTGGATATTGAATGAACTAAAATATGGTATTGAATTTCATTTTTCATATTCTGAATGCTATTTTAATATCTATGATTGGGGTTGTATAGTTTTGACAATAATTATTATTGAGCTTTTATTGGATTGACATTAAGATCTATAATCAAAATCCGATCAGTAGTTTCAGCGTGATTGACGGACAAATATACAAACAAACAAACTTTCACATTTATAATACCAGTGTGATATTTGATCGACAAATGGCAAATAACTTACCGTCAAGCCGTGATGTGGTCAACGATTAAGAACGCCTACCTAGAAATCTGCCTAAAAGACCTAAAAAACCAAAGACCATCAACTGGTACTAATATTTAACACTGCTGCCAGTCTTTCTATGGCTGATTACCGTTTAGGACAAGCAGACCGTTTGTCTGTAATAAAGCCACTATATCCATGTCTCATATTGTGTCGCATTTGTTACTGTTGGCTATAAACTTGAGTGCAGCAGTACACTTCATCTTGCTAGAGATATGGCCCATTGTGTCCCGGCGAATTGAGTGCTCAGTAAAAAGGATAATAAAGTGCAAAGAGTGATGGTACTCACTTTCCACGTGCTAAGGATGTAATAAATACGTAACACGACGTGACGTCACACCTTATTCCTTTAAGGTAACATAGATGTGCTAATTGTATGGTTATAGCTAATTTTGGCTTGTTATGTAGGTAATGGACGATTATAACCCTTTTACATACACCAGGCACTATTTCAAAATCCAAACTTTTACTGAAAATTGTCAGTCTAAAAATCTAATCATGCCTTTCTTGTCCCTGATAATGCATGAAAAGAATAATGACTGTTGATGACTGTTGACGAAGCTAAAGAAGTATGTAAGAATAATAGCAATTAGCGTTTATTTATTTATTTATTAACTAGCAAACCCGGCGAACTCTGTTTCGCCACCACTGATTTTCCCTGTATTCCAGCTTTTCTCTCGAAATTTTACCGAAATTTTCTTTGCTATAAACCTCACGGAGCCCAAAACCTTTCCAACGAATGCAAAACCGTGGAAATCGGTTCGTGCGTTCTGGAATTATAGCGTCAGGAAGGAAAACCCGACTTATTTTTATATTATAGATTAATTAATTAATAAAGGTTTGCCAACAGTTTCTATATAAAGAATATTAAGTACAGTAAATACACATCAGTTTTCCATAGTAGAGACTATTTTATTGTCAAGCAGAGGCTTACCTCCACGGAAGACAGGCGTGAGATTACGAATGTATGATAATAAACCTAAGATATCTTGCACCAGGAATTATAACCACTGGAACAAAGAGATAGTGGTAACATGATGAATATATGTATCTACATATGTACAGCATCATGGTAGTTTATTTCCGAACTGTTTCGGCTTAGTATTCACAGCTGGTGTTAGTTATTAGGCCCATGTAATAGGGAACGGGCCTCGCACGTCGAATACAAATAGGATAAGCTCAGGGTTTGGTTCTTAAAAGATTTTCGAAATCACAAGGCGCCAGAATACTCTCTTTTTCATGCTAAATACAGGGTTATGAAAGCAGTTCTTTTTATTACAGTTTAAGATATAAGTAGGTACTTTGTAATCAAACCTGAACTTGAAGATTAAAACTATAAAATTATACTGGTTAATAAAAACTTACTATAAGGCATCCAAAAGCCTTTTTTTAAGGGGGAAAATCATCCAATAACTTTTCCCTTGGGCAAGGCGAGTGTACTGAGTGTCCCTGCCCTTCGAGTCGGAGCCCCGGTAAACCCGTTAGGTAGTCCGCAGCTACTGAGCCAAAAACCTCCACTGCTCAACATAAGACTTCCAGATTAAAAGGCTAGAAATAATCAACATCCTCGATCGTCGTTTACTAAGCTGCAAAGATTTCACAGTTAAAAATTACTCGACAGGATAAGAAAAACATAGTCCATTAAAAAAGAAAGAAAAGCAGACACTCATCGCATCGTAGAAAAAATAAAAACAAAATATGAAGAGAGTATTAAAATAAGAATTCCAAGTATCTCGCTTACTCCACTCAATTAGACAGACCCGTCTCGACTAGCGCAGTAATTAAAGAATTCCAAACTTATTGAAATAACCTTATTTAAATTACTTATTGAAATAACTTTAATCTTTACCACTACATGATATAAATACGTCTGTTTGCAAGTCTGCTTGTGTGTGTCTTTAAAACAAAAGTGCATAGCTTTTACCAATGTTTAAAATAGATTGTGTTTTGGTTCATAATTTTGGCTCAAAGCAGGAGAAGAAACGGGATGGTTTTAGTCAGTAAGAGTCTGACACTTCCTCCCGCCTCACCCAAGGCGGGAGAAGTCATTGGATGATTTTCCCCTCTCAAAAAAAGGGTTTTTTTCTCTGATTAAGAATAATTTAACATAAATGAAGCCAGTGGTATCTATTAGTGGAGAAAAAGGTACGGAATTTGGAATCTAATCTTTCATTAACAAAAGGGTTCTAATCAAGGTTTTTGAATAACACCTTTTAGAAATTTGACTAATTAAAAAAATGAAAATTCTTCGTCAGTAGCTGTTGCTAGGGAATATTATTTCGTTTTACTGTTATAAAGGTACTTTATACTAGTAATATATGCTTAATCGTTTTAAATGTATATGTAATCAAAATAAATTGTTGGTGAAGTCAATACGGCCATCGTAAGTGCGGGTCTACAGATGGTGAGCAAGGGTAGCTCGCCGCCCGAGCACGGGTCTCAAAGAGACATCGGGCCACCACAGATGGGTTTATAGGGGCTCCGGCTCGTAAAACAGGAGTAGGAACGGGGTGGTTTTTAGTCAGTAAGAGTCTGACACTACCTCTCACCTCGCCCAAGACGGGAGAAATCATTGGATGATTTCCTCCTTTAAAAAAAAGTGTAGTCAAAACAAATATTCTTAGAATTAGAAAATTAATATACGAAATGGTATTTTTTCTCTGATTCACAGCTACAATTCGGGTCAACAAAACAGGGATGCCGTGCGAACAGAATAACGGGAGCGTTTAGTTAAATATTAACATACAATTACCATAATCTGAGCAATTAACCGTGTCTACAGGGCCCACGGGAGAAGGTCTTTGCGAAAAAAATACATTTGTTGACCCATTTCCTTAAAATAATAATATTAATTGCTGTTAAAACAGTGATAGACTGTCTTGGTACATGTATAGGCATAACACTGGAGACTGAGCACGAGATTTCGTAGGTACTTGAATTTCGAAAACGAAACGTAAGACCGCTTTTGGCACTCTGATTGGTTAGTTCATTCGCGTACGGCCAATCTAGAACGCCGAACGCGCTCTCGTTTATCTAAACAAAATCTAAACGCAATTTCGCGCTTAAGTTCTTTCGCATGAATCAGCTGTTAGCAGCGATGCAACGCCCGCATTATTCGGAAGGCTAGTAGGTATTTTGGAACTTTAGCGCGCGTGTGCTATTGCAATTTTGTTGTATTGTTAAAATGATATAAAATAAAACAAATGAATATACAAAAAGTTTCTTTGGGAAAGTTGTTTGTAACCGTCATCAGTACAGTCACGTATTTAAATATCGTTCACTAATTACTAGTCACAAGCGTTGTTTCACGTCGATTTTTATGAGGCTGTGGTATATCTCCAGTCGAGCTGACCGATTCGTGCCAAAGCATGGCTCTCCTACATCCTCATTTCCAGCATCCAGCAGCTCTGGATTTAGGTTTATAACTTGACAACCACTGTCTCTAAACTTATATTCAATACGCATAAATCCCGTATAATATGCATAAATCTCGTAAAGTATTCGCGTCGCGTCGCCTGCCGCGAGATATTACCGTGTTACGAGTTTTTAACACCCATCGTAAGAATGCTTAGAGAATCGAATATTAAAATTGAACATAAAACTGGAACGCACTTTTACTATTGAGTCTTCTCTGAAGTTCAGCTTTCCTTAAAAAGAGTTTTTATGTCTGTCTGTAGGTGTATTAAGATTTTAAGATTATACCACAAAGTGATAAATAAAGACTGCCTCGTCCTCGTAGGGCAAGTGTTCGTAAATGCAACTGCTGGGCAAGAGCTGTCGTGTTTGAATCGCGAGTTAGGAAAAGTATTTCTGGGAATTTCGAACGTAGTAGTAGCACGGTGTCTGGATAATTACCCTGTATATGATAGTAGGCTCACCCCTTATTACATGGGACTTACAATATAAAGTATGAAAAATGCATGTACATTGTACGATGGCATTACATGTCATAATGTGAACCTCTGCCTACTCCTTTGGGGATAAAAGGCGTTGAAGACGACACGTATTAAACCAAGGTATCTAATAATACAACTTTTACGGGGTTTGGGGTTGGGTTACATATACTATACAAATCCTTCTTTAATATTTGCAGAAAATACCTATCAATATGTGTTTGTAGTTGTTCCGTACGGGGACACCGTCCATGACACGATATGCCACAACTCACAATCACACATCACCTACCCACTATACCAACTCACAGCATTCCCTACCTTTATACCTTTATAAAATTTTATTATTACCTTTATACAAGTTTATTTCACCTAAACCGCAGACGATACAAGTAGCGTCAAATACTGGCCATAAAGATCTCACTTCACAGTATATTCCTTTTTATGAAGACGCATAAAGCGCCCTCTGTACGCACGCTCCGGCGACACTTGACAAATGCGCGCGGCACTATATCACACGCACTCGTTTACAACTACTGAACATTATTTACGGGCAACTGTTACGGTGTGAGGAAGAGAATAGATTCAATGTGTCCTTGAAACCTTTAGACCTTTTTTGATGCGTGCGAGCGATAGAGAAATATTGGTTTTAGTTGTTAACGTATCTTGTGGAAGAGGTGGTACACTTCCAGTCATAAATTGTATTAATTCTTTTACTTTCCGGAAAACTATGACAATTTTATTCTGATTTCCTTATCGTCACAAAAATCTCAACTACATAATGTAGGTATATCCCAAATATTTGAGTGTCAAAATAAGTTTGATAGTTCTTTACGCCTTATCTATTGAACCATTTTTTTTTTAATTTTGCACGCATACGGATAAGATTAATGTCTAATTCACGAAAACATAACTACAGGTATTATCTAGTATTCATATGTTCATCATTACAATGTTTATCACATTACCATCATTGCTAATGAAACTAATTACAAAGCGGTACTAAACGTTATCTGGATGTAACGAAATCAATCAGCAGGCGTTAGCCAAAGTCCCTTTATTAGCCAATTAATTAGTCGATTAATTAATCGAACCGGAACGTGGCGTGGCGTGTATCGGAGAAAATTCCATTTAGACGATTTTCACGCATCACTAGCGACGGAAAGCGAGCCACAGCCTGTATAACCGAAGATTTTAGATCAGTCGACCGAGCATTGTAGGGTTGGCACGTAGCACGTGTTGCTGTAAGAAAGGAGCTAAATATAAAATAAAGGATAGAATTATATACTTACATACATACATAGCTTCACGCCAGTTTCCTGGCTCTGTGTGTGTAGGTAGAGACAATGGACCGCCAATTAAGAGCATGATAATACTAATGATAAGAGCTATGTAAGATTCATAGAATAGAAAAATTACAATTGATGATTTTAAAATATTAGATAACTAATTGGAAATTATAGTTTAAAAAGGTTTCGTTTTAACAGAGGAAGTATCTTTAAGTACTTCAGCGGAAAGACTTCTAGTGACAATAAAAAGCACAAAAACTCATAAAACAATGTTGGATTTATCACTGAAGTTCTTATCTATATTGTGTTATATTTCTCAAAGCAAAAGGCAGAAATATTCACAGTCCAGTAACTAAAATAATAACTGAACTGGCATAAAATTGTTATCAAACTCTAAACTAATACAATTCAACCAAAATCAAGTCTGACACTTCATTAAACAACTTCAAATAGAAACGTTTCTCATTTACTGGTGAAATAAAACTCAGTCAGTCCTGTCCCTTTTAATTTCCTTTTCGCCCAAATCAACGTGTCTACAATTCAATCATTACAATGTCGAAATAAAAAATACAGTCACTGGCATAATTAACTGTCCAACTATATTTTTTCGTTCAAACTGTTTTATTTACGTAAGAATTGACGAAGAAGTGACGTAAGAAGTGTAAGAAGTAATCATTTTTAAATTGCAATGTGTACCGTCACGCGTTTTATCCCCGAAGGGGTAGACAGAGGTGCACATTATGACACGTAATGCGACTATACAATATACACCCACTTTTCACCATTTATGCAATAAATACCATGTAATCGGGAGTGCGCCGATTCTAAACTCCTTGCTACTACTAAGAAATTTTCGAAATTCCGAAAAAAGATACATTAAAATAATCAATACTTTTAATAAAATACATTTACTTTTATTATATATTTTATTGATAAATATCAGTTCAGCGTACATTCTAAAAACTGATTATAATTAATGCAAACAAGAAGAATAAACAGGCAGTTAATTGTGCCTGCGAGTGTACTTTTTTGCTTCTCATTTTTCATTCTATCACCGAATCGTTCCGGTTTTGCCGTCGACCACAAAAGCCCTTTTCATTATTAAAATAATCATCGTGTATTGTTTAAATTAAATATTACAATCGACAAAATCCATTGTTGGAATCAAAAAACCTGTTAAATAATTCATAGAGTCACGCCATTGTGAATTTGGAATGTCAGATTTTCAATTAATTTTATCCCGTTATTTACACAAATTGTTGATTTATTACTTACTTACTTTCCTCCTGCGGGTTGGTCTCTTGAGTAAATTCTGATACAGTGGAAAACCGGGGAAAAAGTTAGTTAATGTAAATACCTACCACAACATGAACCATCTAGGTCTAAATGAATTAGTACTTTTTTTATCTTCACGCCTTTTATCCCCGAATGGATAGGCAAAGGCATAATACGGCTTTGTAATGCCACTGTACAATGAACACCCACTTTTAACAATTCATGGTGTTAGTCCCATGTAATACGGAGCGAGCCTATTGTCATATACCAGGCACATTTCCAAACTCCGTGCTACTACTGCGAAATTTTTAAAAACCGAAAAAAGCCGAACAATACTCAAGACCCCCTTGCCTGACAGTCACACTTACAACCACTCGGCCAACGAGGCAGTCAGTGAATTAGTACTCGTCTAACGTAAATAACAAAATAAAAAACAAATGACGTCACGATCAAATAACGCCACAGTAAGTACGAAAAAAATAACTTATTCAATTTCAAAACAAGACTAATGTGCGAGCTATTCAAGAGAATTGCTTTTAATAACGACACCTACCACTGTTAGCCGTAATATTGCTCACTAACTTTGGACTCTTGCCAAAGACCGGTATCTGAAGCCACTAGGAGGAATACTATCAAAAATTTTATTACGTATTTTATATGTCCAATCGTTCAAGTAGGATAAAGTTAAAGTTAGTTCTTATTCTAGGTTCCTTTGATCAATGAAGAACATAAAATTATAACTCTTATTATTACCATCCATATGTGTCCATGGGCGGCGGCGATTGCTTAGCATCAGATGATCCGTCTGCTCGTTTACCGGCTTATACCATTAAAAAGTTCTGTTTAAAAATATTAGGGAATGGCGGAATTCTTCTTGAACAAAACAAAACAAATAAACTAGTACTCTTACTAGTCAAAGTCAAAGCAAATTTAAATTAATCCTAAATTAGGCACTATTGAAACGTTAAATTGAATTGTCTGTCTATCAGGGAAGCTAGGTGCACGTGCCAAAGTGTAATTTCGAGCAAGAAACTCTATCGTTACTTTAAAAAAAAATGTTTTTTGCAATCTCTCTTATACATTATTTGATAATTTATCTATTGTATTATGTGTAAGAACAATGTAACGACAATTCAAAGTCAAACTAATGGGACTATAAAACCAATTTGTAAAGAAAAACAAGCAGTTATCAAGAAAAATAAACTAGCAGCACTAGGCTAGTCACGAGTAAATACTTTTTTATGGAACACGCCGTACGTACGTAAACGAGCAGACGTATCACCTGATGGTAAGCAATCGCCGCCGCCCATGGACACTTGAAACACCAGAGGCGTTACAAGTGCGTTGCCTGCATTTTGGGGGTTAGGAATTTAAGGGTTGTTGGGGATTGGGAAGATTGGGAAGGGGGAAATTGGGCCTCCGGTAACCTCACTCACACAACGAAACATAACGCAAGCGTTGTTTCACGTCGGTTTTCAGTGAGTAAATACTTTACTTCATGACTCTAGTAAGACTCCGTATCTTTTTTCGAAAAAACTTTTTAATGTTCTGCAGGCTATTAAAAGTTTCAAACAAGGCGGTAGTTATTTAAATAAAAAAGGCAATTTTACGAAATGTTCGCTCAAGTCTTGCATTTCTTGCACAACTTTATGAAGGCTGAAGCATGTAAGCTTTGGCAATGGACGTAAGCCTTTTGGATTCAGTCCAAGTATTTTAAAGTTGATGTGTTTAGTGAGAGGTCTGGCTGACCCATAAAATGTATAGTTTTGATTCTAGCTGTACGCCTATGGACACACGAACAACCAACCACAAGGTTAGGAATTTAAGGTTCATTGGGGAGTGGGAAAGGCATTCATAATTGAGCCTCCGGTAACCTAACTCACACAACGCAAGCGTTGTTTCACGTCGGTTTTCTGTAAGGTCGTGGTATTACTCCGGTCGAGCCGACCCATTCGTGCCGAAACATGACTCTCCCATACTCAGTATTTTAATATTCTGCCAATAATAATATTACCTAACATTATATACTAACAGATCTTGTACATTGACAGTCTAATCAGTTTAAACATCAAAGACAATGGTAAATTAACTAATTTCTGTAAATTAATTAAATCAGCATTGTCTTAATTGACAGGCAATAATTACAATAATGTTCAGATAAATTAAATTATAATTCTTCTACAATTCAAAGCTGATTGATACTAATGTAACAGATACACGTTGCTGAAACTTACCTGTAACAAAAGAAAAAAATAATTATTAACAACTTCAAAACATATTTACATAATTATACAAAATGAATTACACAATAACAAAATTCAATATGCAAAAAGGTAAGACAGTAATCAAGAAAGTATTATAACCTTTGTCAGACATACCAAATTAATTATTATGTTTTTCGGCTTTATCACGTAACTATTTGACGAGAAACTCGACTAGTTTCAAACTATGGTAGAAGCTCATATTTATGAGCACCAATCCGCGATACACGACGCGGCGACAGCCGCGCTTGAGTTCCACTAATAGTTACGTGTATAAGCCGAAAAACATAATAATTACGAAATTGTTTTTCTATTTTATTCAATAAATAAAACTAATAACCACAATTTATAAACTTTATTCCTATAACATTAAGAACATTACAGGACATAACACTACGGTACACTAAAAAATACCTCTGGCCCGTCTCTAAGCAATAAATGTTATTACTATGTCTCTGTTATGGAAGTACAATGTCCTATTACTACCACTTACAAAGGAAACTGAGTTAGAAAAACAAGATTCTGGTCCAATAACAACACACTTCACTTTTATCAACGTAGTCAGAACTAGTATTTAATTCTAGTATTATTTGTAGATAGCCGATTAATTATAGAGATTGTATAGATTTTATAACTAACTAAATATAGAGTACTCAATAAACAAAAAAAAAGAATTAAATATTATGACCACCAGAAAATACTTTCTCTTTATCAAAAAACATATAATTAATACTAAAAAATGTAGTAAATGATCACCAATGTAGTAAAACTTTGATGTCAGCCCGATATTGTAAGAAAGTTAATAAGAGTATAATAAGTACAGGTTGTAGGTAGATAGGTTACAATGTCATGACAGATGTCAGATTACTTCAAGCCCTGCGATTTAAATAGGAGGCCCGGAAGGGCCAAGCTAAATAAAACCATTTAAAAATGAGGCCCATTACGAAGTACCATACTAGAACGATGACGTCAGACAGCTTCATCTTAGCATGCGTGGGAATGACGTCAAACGTTAGTTTCGTCGTAGCAAGCGTAGCAATAACGTCATGATTGTGCTACGTCGTAGTATTCGTAGTGATGACGTCAAAGTTTGCTACGTCGTAGAATGTTTAAGTAGTTTTAAAATGGTTACATCTTTATTGAACATATACAAAACTAAAGATTAATAAACTCTTTTTGTTTAAACTAAGGGAAAAATATTGTTCAATTTCAGTTATTTCTGTTCTCATCTATTATATAAAAATAAGTCAGGTTTTCCTTCCTGATGCTATAACTCCAGAACAAACGAACCGATTTCCACGGTTTTGCATTCGTTGGAAAGGTCTCGGGTTCCGTGAGGTTTATAGCAAAGAAAATTCAAGAAAAAAAAACATGGTGGCGAAACGGAGTTCGCCAGGTTTGCTAGTTTACTTATAATGATCAGATCGACATGATGTAAAATCGTCTGAAAATCACGTTAATTTCTCAAAACTCCTCTATCTAACACCTGTAACCCGCGAACCATTTAGATAGAAAAAAAGAAAACAGCAGCCGCAACAAGCATAACTTAGCAACAAGCTCAATGGCACTTAGTCTATACATAAAACAAGATGTGGGTTCAAAGAGAAGTGAACAAAAGCTGTTAAGATCGTGAATAATGAACGTCGATGGTCCACGCACGCGCCGCAATCCTTACTAACGACCTACTTTACAGATTGTGGGCCAGTGCTTCCCAACCAGTGGGCCGCAGAAGTCAAACTATGGTCCATGATGGGACAAAAAATGCACGAGACATCATATCACATCAACGGCTTATAAGTGGCCACTGCTGACCAAAGCTTCTTGTACGGAGAAAGCTTCAGCATTAATCACCACGCTTGCTCAATGCTCGTTGGCTATTTCAAACTTATATTCATAAATTGTAAGGCTAGTTTTCCTCAAGATGCTTTCGTTCGCCGTTAGATAGTGGTATCTAAATAATTTTAGAAAGTACATAGAACGCGGAAAACGTCTTATTGGTATTTTACCGTTGGTAGGTTTTAAACGCACGCCCTCATGCGAGCGGATGTCTTAAGCCTCTGGGAACAAGAAAACACCTCTGTTCAATAAACACTACGGTTAAAGCTCAAATTAAAAAGAGCAACTGGTTTTAATAATTTATGTCACTACTCTTATGACAACAAACCCCATGAAATCGTAGTGTAACGACATGGAAAATGTAAAAGTTGATAGTGGTTCCTAACCTATAAAAGTGGTGATCAAGAAAACCTTAGTAATCCCTTTTATAAGGTGGGAAAATCAGTCATCAATCATCAGGAGTGTCAAACTCTTACTGACTAAAAACCACTCTATTCCTACTCTTGCTTTTTTAGCCGGAGCTCCGGTAACCCGGTAGGCAATCCGCAGCTTCGGGTCGGTTTCAGCCCTACTGAGTCCCATTTGTGGTGTTCTCTTGACTCACACGGGGTTGAGAACCCCTGCAGTAGGCAGTTAGCCGGCTAGCTTTTATATTTATACCTACATTTTACTCACATCATTCACTTGTTTTATTTGTTCAGTCTTAATTATTGTGTTCATGTTCTTTTAGTGTTTGTGTTAAGTTGTTTTATAGTCTTAGCTGTAGAAATGTTTTGTACGACTTGGCTTTAAACGCGGTTTTGTTCGCAGAGTAAAAAGGAGTTGACTTTAAGTGATGTGTAACACTAAAACAATGTTTACCAACTAATCGAAGAGATGACTAGAGGCTTCCGAGTGTTAGAGTATTCTCATACCAGTCTTAATAAAACTTCACAATTTATCTAATGCATGACTGCACGGTTAGCGCGGTGGCTGGGCAACCGGCTGCCGCGTAACGTGTTCGATTCCCGCACGGAGCAGCTCTTTGTGTGATCCACAAATTGTTGTTTCGAGTCTGGGTGTAAGTTTGTAAACGCACCCACGACACAGGAGAAAATCCTAGTGTGGGGCAATGCTTTAAAAAAAACAAAAAATGTAGTACGGATCCAATTGATTTATTTATTGGATGCGGAATTAAGCCTGGGTATGGGTTAATAGGAGCTCTGTAACATACAGATAAGGGAGCAAAAACAGATGATTACTTATTTACCATATACAGGAGGTGGTACAAACAAGTCTTCTTCGTAAGTTAATGAAATCTTTATAAATTAAATAGAACAATGTATTTAAAAAGTTACCCCACAACATTCGAAGCCATTCGGGATGATAAAGCGGCTTATTGTTTAATCAATCTCGACGGCTCGATGGTTGTACACCAAATCCGAAAATAATCCGACATAATCCAGCTTCACAGTATCTGGACGGTTTATCGTATTTAATTATGACGCGTTAATCATCATATTTTGCTTTAGAACTTAATTAGAGACTGTATATTTTTAATCATCGCCTACTGAGTATATTTTATCTTATTTGTAAAGCTTTACATAGTTAAAAGTCATTTAAATTAATTAGTTAATTAAGTAGTAAGTAGTAGGTAGTAGTAATAAGTTTATTTTGTTCAAAGTAAAAACTCTACAATGGCATCATTCATATTGCTTTTTATATTCACCTCCGTTCTCCATCTTTAAAAATCTGTTTTTAACTGATTGCCTGACTGATAGTGATAGCTTACCATCATAAAAAAGAGATTAACGGAACCCTTGACACACAACACTGAGCTCATAAATTCAATCTCTGAATCGTTAGTCATTTCATTTTTCATAGCCCTATAAAAGTAATCCAGCAATAAAACACTGGACTGTGAACTTTATTATACCTACAATCCTACATACAACACATAAAATGCTAACTACAGGTCATTAACTAATTATTTATTTTATGGCTATGTTATTATTTGTCTAGCTTGAATTTGATGAGTTAATAACAATTATTATAAGTATGACAGCTGACGTGCAATATCATTTCAAATTACTTTTGCAAGAGTTTTTAAACTTCTTTATGATTGACATTGACATTGACGTGAGCCAAAGCCTTAGTTAATATAAAAAATTAGCTGCATCAGTTACCTGACATAGACTTATGCTAGCTATGTTCTACATAATTGAAGTATGGTAATTGCCAAAATTGGTTATGATTCTCCATCATGTGTACAAAAGTCTTATAAAGAAATATATCTTGTCTTAGAATTATGCTTCAGCTGGACGATGTAAAAACTACACTTGACTTAGTACATAGCCATTGGTTCACTGGCACAGAAACATAAATTATATAACACCCCTATAATTTGTTCGCACGTCGAAATAGATAACAGAGCTTATGAAACCAGATATTAATTCCCGTTTTTTTGACGGATGAAATTTTCAAAAGGCGCCTGGTTTTTTGAGCAATAGACTAGGGGTTGGGTTTTTACCTGACTAAAACTACCCTGGAGGCCACCTTTAGCACCTATAAGAGGTACTGAGTCCTCTAATAGACTCGCTCTGGAATCCTCATCGTGAGACGGCTGTTACGGCACATCCCTACCGGAATTGAGGTATTAGTGCTAAACTCTTTACTCAACAGCTGCGTTTGCAAGGCGGTATACTCTCACTTATTTGGCAAATCATACATTTATTTAACTTCAAACATTTTTAATATAAACCAGCAGACCATAAAATGATGCATTTTAAAAATCTAAACAAAAACTTAATTGCTGAAAGTCACGAAAAATTAAATGAAATATCATCTAAATAAAAAACTGAATCTCAAGTTAGCATCTTCACTGAAAATAATGAAGTCTTCAGTCGCGTCGTCGTTTGGAAAATGTGTCGAGCAGCCAAAAGGCTTTTGTCTGCTTATAATGGAGCGGAGAGACAGCTGAAATCGTTATATGCAATAAAAAGATAATATTTTAAACGATCCCTTTCGCAACGTGTCACTAAGAATAATATTAATGGTCGGTTTCTGTTTTTGACTGTAGTCGAGAGGGTTTAGGTTTTGTGTTAGTTTCGGAGTTTGATCCTCTCTATGGAGTAAGTTAACGTAAATATACAATGTTCACTTTGCCTACAGATAGTATGTTATGTTACAAACTAATTGTTGCACATTCAATATGAATGTCACATTACAGTAGAGAAGATAATATGAAAAAATTAAATACATATACTTGATATTTTTAAACTTTCGTGAGATATACTAAATTAATTATTGTGTTATTGGCTTAGCCACTCTAACGTCCGGCTCGCGCGACCGTTTATCTCTCTAACGTCCAGCCGCGCACGGCATCCGAATCGCGCGCGACTCGCAAGTTCGTCGTAACAAAAAACCTATATAGCTACTGAACCGTAATGCCTAGAATAAAGAAAAGAATACCAAAAAAAAGATAGAAGAATACTGATCAATCTTAACGATTTTTTTAAATCTTTAGTTAATCTTTAAAATACAATAAAACGGGATAAACATGAAACACAGAACAAAAAACAGAATTATTTCTACCTTTTTAGAATATACGGCACAACTATTGCATATTTTATCAATAAAATATTTTTACAACAAACTAGACTCATTACCCTTTCTTTTGATGTATATATGATTATATTCGGTTAACTCTAAGTATTGTAATTAAATCGAAAGAAAACACTACTCGTAATTTTACACATCAAAAAATCTGAGGAACACATTGACATTATTATGGAATCTTCAATGAATTTAGTATATTTCTCTTTGAAAAATGTATTATTTTGCTTATTACGAAATGTATTTCGATATTTTATATATTATTGTAATGCAAAGTATGTAAAATATGTATAAACAAAACTAAAAGTGGCCAACACCATACGACCGGCCATTTTTTTCGAAACAATCGTTTGAAGTTAAAATTAGACTAGATTTATCAGCTAAAACTGTGATATTTATACATCATCGTAAAGCACAAATCTTCTAGTTTATTTTGATGTATAACACTTGCAAGATAAATTAACTCACAAAAATTAATTGTTGGAACTCACAAAAACACTTCACAACACGGGCGTAAAACGAGTCAACTAACTTTAAAAATTTATATTTTGTTTGTCAAAGCATATTACAACGCCATGTCTTATTTTTTCGTCGAACAATTTATTCAGCTGTATAGATAATCAGTCAAAACTCACCAAACAAGACCGTATTTTAAACTAGAGGGAGTTAAACAGAATTCGTCGCTTTGGATACTATAGTATCCATGGACGTATGACGCTCCTTTTTTTTTGGATACCGTGCTATCCATGGACGTTAGAGTGGTTAGTCACATAATTACTAGACGAGGATCTCGACTAGCTTCAGACCATGCTAGAGGCTACTATTCATGCGCAGCTTTCCGCGATACACGACGCAGCGACTCTTGCGCTTTTACTGATTATATACTTATTATATTATTTTTAGCTGACACGAGAATTCGTAAAATGCAGTCGCATAAAAAAGACACTAGACTAAGATATACGTAGAATAAATGAGAGATAAACTTGAAGCGAAACAATTATATAAATAAAAAAGTGACTTTTTTTACTATTTTGTTATAAATCATCAAGTGCCGTGAAATCTGGTGATGAGTACACAATTAACGTGTCACACACCAGTTCTTTACCCCACAATCCGCACGTCAACATGTTGCATTAATTGGGATCCCGCGGTTTTATCAAAAACAAACGTTACGTCTCAAAGTATACGATTTAATTTTACTTAAATTAATTTATAATGCATGCTTTTTTAACACAGAATGTCTGTCAAAATCTTTAATTCATGCATTTTTTTCAATTTTGACGTTTCTATAATGCAGTGTCTACGTTTGTTGAACTTTACTAATCTAAAATTCTGATTCAGTCGCATTGATGAATGTATAATAATATTTTTATTGTATAAGCCGGTAAACGAGCTGATGTATCACCTGATGGTAAGCAATGGCCGCCGCCTATCGACACCTGACACCACAAGTGCGTTACCAGAATTTTGGGATTTAGGAATTTGAGGATTGTTGGAGATTCGGGTATTAGGGAGTAATTAGAGGGAGGTATACGGTAACCTCACGCACACGACGAAACACAACACAAGCGTTGTTTCACGTTGGTTTTCTCTGAGGCCGTGGTAGCAACCGATCGAGCCAGCCCATTTGTGCTGAAGTATTACATTCCCAGACTTGAAAGAACTAATATATAACAATCAAAACTACAGTTTTATACGACATTTTCGAAATATAAATTAATTATTTCTAATGCAGGGTCTTCAGCAATTATACGTTTAACTATAAAACCAACTAAAGAAAATAAATAACATGTAGTTTCTAAGATAAATGTATGACAATATTTTGTGACCCTACATTATGTGGAGCAAAGTTTAGAGAAGACTTTAAGTTAAATCTGGCTGCTTACTCCCCAGGGAAATATACAGTATGGAAGTACTTACACCAGCTGGGGTATTAGAACGAAATTTTATGTGATATCTTTTTGGAATTACTAAAAATGTGTCTTAGGTTTAGCTAGATAAGTGTCTTTTTTAAACATCTATCATAGTGAATGTGTAGAAAGAAATTACAATTATTATACTTTTGAGATTGTAGTATAAAATTATACTTTGTAGAGAAAACATTTGTGATTATTCTATTATATTATATTTGTGATTTTCGTAAGAACAAGAACCAACTGAGGGACTGCAGATTTGACATAGCATCGCTCTCTAACAATCCTGAAGCTTTTAAACTATGATCTTTTAACGACTATGGCAGACATTCTTACGCAGAGAAAAGGCGTGTATTTCAAAGTCAAATCATTAATTTCAATTAAACCATAAATAGGTTCTTTTGAAATAACAATCAATAAAAAAAAAATAACAGTCTGTCAGTCTGACCGTCAGTAAAGGTGCTCGTTCCAAAATGTGGCTTTGAATGGAGAACAATGAGTAAGAAACTCCTATCATTACTCTTTTAAACCTTACATGTTTACAATTTTGTGCACAAAACCAATTTAACTCGACATTTGCTAGATTCAATATTTGCTAGATTCAATATTGATCGTTAGATGTATCGCTTTTGATCGTCAGACCGAATTCTGATTTCCAAATGCAGCATTTGATGTGCATAAATGAATATTATTACAGACTAAATACAAATGTAATAACCGGCTATCAGGATACGAGTTATGTCAGTTTACAGAAAGCTAGAATCTATCTACATCTATACATTACGAAGACCTATATATTGAGCTCAGTGGAATGCTATTTAATAAATTAAATTAAAAATTAATATTTAATAGCGGATCTTTAATAACACTCTACTGTGGTAGACACAAATGGGTTAAAGAAGAAAAATAATGTTTATATTATAACTTTCGTGAGACATACTAAATTAATTATTTATTATGTCTTTCGGCTTACTCACGTAATTATTTGACGCGTAACTCGATTAGTTTCAAGCCATGCTAGAGACTTATATTCATGAGCAGCATTCCGCGACACACGACAACAACACAATCTGAACCTCAAGCATGGCTTGAAACTAGTCGAGTTCCTCGTCACATAATTACGTGCATAAGCCGAAAAATATAATAATTGATAAAAATATATTTAAACATAACATAATATTTTTTGTTCTGTGTAGGGAAATTTCAATATTGAGTCTTTTGCCCAAGGTCTTAAAATCCAAAATATCATAGCAGTGGCTGCCTGCAACCATTTAACCAACTAAATATTCGGGAACTAACCTAAATTGGAATACCTGGCGCGATTTCACCAAAGAGATTGTCCAAATAAGGGCGCACTCGACCCAATTCATTGGATACTTGGTCGTTTGCCGGAATTCTGCAGTTAATCGAATTCAAGCTAACGATCTATTGGGATGATTGCAGTTATTCAAATATCCATCTATGTAAGTATATTTTATGATAATTAAATGTGTGCTTATTCATACAGCCTGTTTTTTTTTTCTCACCAGCCAATATTTTTTCAGGGGGTTAGGTATCATTCAAACATTCCATTTTTAAATAAAAACGTTTTACAAAAAAATATACTTAACTGAATTCACTGAAGAAAGACGGTTAAAAATCAGTGTTTCTCATTATTGTTTGTTTCTAAAAGTTATTCTGACCATTTCAGTCTTCTTTTTAACCGATTTTTGGCTGGTGATAAAAAAATCAGGCTGTATACATATGTAAGCTAAAAAGTAATGTATGCCATTTCATGATTCTTTATAAATCACACTAGACATTGAGTTTTTTACTAAATGAATATTCATAGCCATCGTCATTAATTTAAACTTGCAACAAAATTTATAAATAAGCGGTATGAATCACAGAACAGTTAACTGCTATATTCAGAGACATTTAATGATTTACCAAACTATTTCTTAGTAATGATTTTGTTCCGAAAACAATTGCTAAGGACTGAGTTAAGTAACCATTAAATTACTCTGAATATGGCGGTAAGAAAGGATTGTATGATATATCTATCTATATAATACCTTTGGTATATAACCGATCAATTTTAACCTGTTAAAAAAACCCGGTAAAACGTCAAAGGAGCCAGTTAAGATTCTCAAGTTACAGTAAAAAGTAAATCACAAAAACCCCTGACTTTGTGCCTTAATAGAATTTGCTTTCAGAAAACTGAAACCTAAATAAAAAGAATGAAAGCACTGAAATGTAGGCCACAAAAATGCTAGCACTAAAACTCTTTTACTATGTGCCTTAAAATAAACTGAATTTCGGTTTTCACTGGCAAAACATAGATGATAGGAGAGACAGGTCACTTTTGACCAACGATTTTGTTGCTTTTGCAAATTCGATGCTGTGTCAAAAAGCTGCACTCGATACATGACTAGCTACTCATGCTTTAGATGCCTTTTACTCGACTTTATCGAGAGCAATTTGCTTTATTTCATCATATTGTTTTACAGAGTAATAACAAGCACGGTTGCATTAAAGGCCACGATTTAATTGTACTTTGGACTTTGAAAATTTAATTTAGTGGGTACCCTGCATTTGTGTATTTTCTTATATCCGGACTGGATATAAGAAAATAAACAAATGAAAAACCAAGTACCCAGATCATCGCATCATGTGTATTTGTTTATCTTCTCTTTAGCATATATAAACGCACCCACGACACAGGAGAAAATCCTAGTGTGGGGCAACGTTTTATTAAAAAAAAAAAAAAAAAGTACTGCCGCACTCAAAGACATTTAATGATTACTGAAACTATTGTTTAGTAACGATATTGTTCCAAAAACATACTACGGACTGGGTTAAGCAATCATTAAATGACTATGGCAAATACTGAGTACGGCAGTACGAGTTTATTATCTGGATTGCATAAGATGTATGTTTAGATTGATTTGGTATTTTATTTTCTAAAGCGTTTAACAATAGTCTACTTTTTCTATTTGGCTGCACGGTTGGTGCGATAGCTAAGCAACCGGCTGTTACGGAACGTGTAATGAGTTCGATTCCCGCACACTCAACTCTTCGTGTGATCCACAATTTGTTGTTTCGGTTCTAGGTGGCATGTGTATGTAAAATTGTTTGATTTTTAACGCACTCACAACATAGGAGAAAATACTAGAGTGGGGCAATTTTATTTTAGAAAAAAAAATCAAGTTATAGAATCCACTAACTGTGGAAGAGTACGCATCATCTTTTTGTATTTACCTCTAGTTACTGCAGCAACGAACGTTTTGATTCCGCGAACCAACTAACGGTTCCTCGTAGAGAATCTATTTCGTTTTCCCATAGTATTCCTAGTTCCTGGATTTGTGTAAAGTTTATTTTAGAATTCTACCTAGTACCTACCTACCTACATGGAACCCAACCTACGACATAAAAAAGTAACACTTCTAAAAACTTCACCGGGTCTATCTGATTTGGCACCGTGTTGATTTTTATTTCGTACTTGTTTTTACTTACACCTATCGCTCTTCTAAATATAATAATTTATAATTATGTTAGCGTATAACTTTATTTTATATTTTGTGAGACATACAAAATTAATTATTATGTTATCAGCTTACTTACGTAACTGTTTGACGAGGAACTCGACTAGTTTCAAGCCATGCTAGGGACTCATATTCATGAGCAGCATTCCACGACACACGACGCGGCGATTGTCGTTGTTCTACTGACTACTACTAGTCGAGTTCCTCGTGAAACAGTTACGTGAGTAAGCGGATAACATAATAATTAATTTATGTTTACATAGTTTATTTAAAAAATATAATACTTAATACTCTATCTTATCATTGTCTTAGATATTTCGTTAAACCTAAACCAACAGCTTTATATTTTACCATCGATCCACAGAACGACTGCAATCCTGTATCTGACAAAAGTACCGTATGTTCGGGGAACTATAACTTAGCCACAAACGCCTCACGGTGGATAAAGCTATTCCGTACAAGCGCCTATAAAACACGATCACCTATAAACGTAACTTCCGTATATCTCAGTACAATGCCTAAAGAACGCGTACATTTTACGTGAAGATTTAGTAAACCCCGCAAGAGTTAATGTTACAGAAAAGAAATACATTCTCCAAAGACCTTTGTCTCAAGCACCAAATAAAAATAAATTATTTCAACTGCGGTGTAAGTCGTGTAAGTGAGAATGCGATGTGAATTTTAGCTCACATGCTAAAAACATAATGAAGCTACTCGTAGCTGCATAATTTGCTAGCGAGGTAGTGCAAACACATTTTTATGAAAATGTTAATACAACACAGCACCAGTTTTATATTTTTGCTAGAAATGTACACTAAGAGCGAACTAATGAATGTAATAATAAGATAATATCCTGTCTGTATTAGGTTGCTTTTCCACCAAAGATGTGCTATGCTACATTGCTGTGGATGCGTTTGGCTTCCACCAATCATATTCATTGGTACACATAGCTTAGCACTGATGGAAATAGATTCAGCTGAGCTATGTTTTTATATGGAAAGATGCGTGCTATGGATGTGTGCTATGGATGGATGGCTTCCCTACTATCGATACATCGCATACTCGAACTGCGCATCTTCCTTGCACAACTACATAGCTTAGTATCAGTGGAAACTTTAACGGTCACATATTTTACAGCTTAGCTATTAAATCTTCGCAGCATAACTATATTCTCTGATGGAAAAACACCCTTACCCTTATTAACTTACAGCAACGAACATTCACTCATTCATCTTTCTACTTTCGCATTTAAAACTTAAAAAGTATTAGAAAACTCAACTCCGCAACGTAAAAGTAAAATATAGAATCTCTAGCTATTAAAATTTGCAATTTTTATCGGAAACTAATCAAGAAATTGATGGGAAACGTTGTAGAACGAAATGAAAATGTCAACTGTCGTGTTAAGTACAAAGAATGCAAATGAAAGCGGTTCTCGTGCAGAGTTCGCACCGTGAGGTGGCAGCACTGAGCACCGCCGCCATCTTGCAGGGAATTGGCGGGAAATTGGAAACCTGCGACAACCTCAGCTTTAATTTCGATGAACATTGAATTGCGACCTTTCCGAATACTATGTAATATTAATTTTAGTTTTCTTTCGTGTTGAAGGTTGAAAATTGATTCATTGCAGCGCTTAAAAATGTTTCTTTACGATGCGACAGAGTAAGTTTAGTATAACTTAGTAAAATGGTATTGGCAATCTCATTCTGAGAAATGTTGTAGACAACAGTACCTCTACCATGAGTTTGAAGCATAGCATAGTATTTGTTGATAGTCGCTAGCGATGACGTATTTTTTTTTATGGCAAATTTTAGTTCCACTTGTTACCGGTAGAGGCGTTGTAATATTTGACACACAAAAAATTTACGTCGTCGCTAGCGATTATCGACAAATACTATTGCCTCAAACTAATGGTAGAAGTACAGTTGGTGAAATTCTGGCCAGCTTCATTACAAACCCAAGAATAAATAAAACAATTCGGATTGAAACAACTTTATCAAACAAGAGTACCTACAAACAAAAACGCAATCTAATACTAACTTGCATAAATATAGACATCGTTAGCGCCGCGACCCCACTCGTCTCCGTCCATATTCTTACTTAGCATTTTAATTAGTGAAGCATGCCTTCAATGAAGACCCGCGTGGTCTCGCATATATTATAAAGATTATGAAATGCATTGAATGAAAGAGAGCGAAGATATACTTTTATAAAAGATTTGTATGCAATTGTGTCATTTGTAAGCCGTTCAGTGTATTAATTAAAATTATTACTTTACTAGCTTCTGTCCGTGACTTAGGTCACGATCCCGTGGTGTAGAAATTTTATGTGCTATTCCAGACCATAATCTATCCCTGTTGTAAATTTTATCCCGATTTCTTAAACTGCTATGACGTAGTTGAGTAACAAACACGCACGAAGCATAAATTTTCGCATTTATAATATTAGTAAGGTAACTTTTGGAACGTTTGTAGGAGTGCCTCGTTGGTCAGTAGAATCAATTGATCAGAAGGGTTTGATAAGAAGATCGGGCAAAGCATAATTGTTGTTTTTAGGAAATTCTCGGCATAAATTGTCAGGGGTAGTTGGGCCTCCGGTAACCTCACTCACACATAGGAAACACAACGCAAGCGTTATTTCACGTCGTTTTTCTGTGAGGCTGTGCTATCATTCCGGTTGAGCCGGCCATTCGTGCCTAAGCATAGCTCCCCCACACTTTATTCCTATATTCTGGGATATAAAATATGTCTAATGTTTAGTATGTAAAGTAGAACAACTATATATTTTCAAAATTAAATGCACTAGTAGTGTCGTTGAACTTGGCAGCGTTGCACACAGCTGAGTGAAGCAGTGCATTGGGGATATAATTAGAAGGTATGCGCTTACAATGTAAATACATAGATAAACAACAATATAAATATGTCTTCTAATTGGTTTACTCCGGTATACCTAATAATAATATAATGGTATTAATATGAATAGGTTAGAGGAGAGAGGTAAGAAACCTAACAACTGCAAGTACCAACGTGACATTTTCTGAGTTATATTATATTATATTACTTTCTAAGGTTATTTAGACACCACTGACAAACGGCGAAGGAAACCTGGGCTTATAATTTCTAATTATAAATTTGAAATCGCCAACTCGCAGTGAGCAAGCGTGGCTATTGAAATTGCTAACTAATGATGATGATGACATCATAAGGCATACTACTACTACATACTTCTTCTTGAAACATGATGACGTAATTAAACAGTTTGCTACATTCTCGGGAAAGCACTTATGCTTATTATGTGTTAGTTTATAGGTACTAGGTACGATGAAATATGTGAATAGGTAGGACTACTAAGTCTCCAAAACATAAATCGTAATTAGTCTCAATAACTTTATAGCCACACATAGAACGTCACGCCTTTTATCCCCGAAGGGGTAGGCAGAGGTATACCTTACGGCACTTAATTCCGCTGTACAATGAAGACTCACTTTTCACCATTTGTTTTATAAGTCCTATGTAATACGGTGAGCCTATTGCCAATATAGCCTTTATATGCCAATATAACTTTACAGCCAATAATTTATAAAGCGAAAACATTTTCTACGTGATACGTTGGCACTTGAAACAGTACTATGTGATTTACCGACTAATTTAAGTAACCAATTACAAACAAGAAATGCCAAGTAACTACTGTATTTAAATACCGACCATTTCATAATAAATATCGCACCTATATTTCAAAAGTTTCAGGTAGAAGTTTGCTATGATAATTCACGCTCATTTTGCTAACAAATTGATATAGAAGCTTCAACGTCGTACTTTAACAGAAAAATTTAGTATCGAAAAAGATATCTTATCCAAAAATGTACATCAAAAGTTACTACTTTACTAGTGTACTTGCTCAGGGGCCTTAGTACAAGTTTACTTTACGTTCAACGAGATCGTAACGGTTAGGATAGGTTTTTTTTAGCTTTTATAAGCCTGCGTTTGGCCACCAGTCCGCTTTCTGCCAAAACGGCGAAGTAGAATATGTGGCTGAAGATGGGACACACAGACTTAGAGAGTACCTATTTACTTTGACCTTGAAAAGACCCGGCCAATGAGACCGCCGAATGCGCTCTCGTTTCGATTTCATTAATCGTAAAGTAAACTCGTACTAAAGGTACTGGATATCATTTAAATCATTGTCTCTCACAACCAAATCAAAACATTAACAACACCATAACCATTCACAAATTATATAATCTCTAATTTCTCTACCCTTAGCAGTTCAACAAACACGATAAATAACGTCATGTCCACAGAAGAAAATAAAACTAAAATAAAGGTCGAGTAATTTTCTGGGTCGCCAGATGGAAACATAGCAAAAAAATTGGGGTCGACCTGTGCCCGATTCCGGTACACTGGTGTGGAATACCTCCTGTGCCCTTGATAGCCAAGATACAAGTTTCGCCTTGCCATTTGGCACCATATCAAAAGATTTTTTCTTGAACAACCCTGAGTTTTTGCCTGTTATGTTGTTTCTTGCTGTTCGATAGCGGGTGTCCCGAAATTCACGAAAGAAATTGATTTTGGTCAATGTTACGCTATTGGACTTTACGAATTTAGAATCTTAATTATATAATAGACACAGTATGAGGGTGCTATGTAGCGAATCTATGTTACAAAGATGTAAGAGCTAAACTGTGAAACTGTGTGACCAAGCTATGTAGCTGTATGAGGACGATTCGCAGCTGGTGTAGGTATGAGATGTATCGATAGTAGGGAAGTCATCCATAGCACACATCCACAACACACATTTTTATATATAAAAACAAAGCTTAGCTGAGTCCGTTTCCACTAGTGCTAAGCTATGTGTACCAATGAATATGACTGGTGAATGCTAAACGTATCCACAGCAACGTAGCATAGCACATCTCTGGTGGAAAAGCACTGTGAGTTTGTACCCAATTTATAGCAACACATATGACCATTTTACAATAAACCAAATAACACACACTTGAAAAAAACCTATTCAATGTAATTATACTCTACTTCTTTTTCCAATTAAAACTCATAAAACACTACAGTTTAATCAGTTTCGTAAATAAGCATAGTTTTGTTAAACCGTAGCTGAAGCTAAATGTACGTGAAAACTGAAACGGGATTTGAATTCGTTTTACTAGGGAAAAGTTTTCGGTTGCGGCAGGATTATTCGGACAGTAAATAACATTTTAGTCCAGCGTCACACCCTCGTTAATCCTCCTGTACTTACACCGTTTTGTTACCTATGTACAACTAGCTTTTAGCAGCTGCTTCACTTGCGTTAAGAAGTATTGTTATTAATGGAATTTATCTAAATGTTCGTAGGTGATGCCTACGACATAGTAGTTTTGTGCATGCAAAGTCTCAGCCCGATCGGTTTAAAATTGAAAAAATGTCATACAATCTTTCATATTTCCTTATTTTATCCTCTTGAGAATTGAATTGATCAAAATGGTTAATTTTTAGATTGATTGATTATCTTTTAATTCTTAAGTGCAGACTTAAGAATTAAAAGATAATCCATTATCAATTTCAGGTGTAAATTGTACAAATTGAATATCTTCATATTAACAACGGATTAGGAGAAAAGTCAAAAGGAATTCAACTCAAATACGTAGCGTATAAGGATTAGAATTCAATGAATACATGTTTCATACAAACAGATGCCAATGGCTTCCATTATTTTAATGGCAATCTGATTGAATGTTTATAGCAAGCTGTCAATTAATTATTATTCGTTTTATTTTCTGGTTTTAGCGATACTAAATTACTAATGCATATTTTTTTCAGTAATTACGCCCACTATCGATAATTTTACACAATATGAATTAGCAATAATATAGAAGTAGACATACATGCATGCTTTATGTAGTACAAGATTCGACAAATATAGCTATTATTTTTATTTGCACAAAAATGTCCATTCAACCATTGGTCTGGATATGATAGCTACGTGTGTGCATATGTAAACTTGTATGTTTGTAAACGCATCCAAGATAAAAGTTTATCAAACTCTGAAAATACACAGAAGCCCAACTGCAGTCTAATAACGGACAAACCAGTCGCTTACTCATTACAAATCAAGCCACTGGTTTATCCGATCCTTACATTTGATGCAAAAATAACCCATGTGAGTCAGTTACTTCTTCGAATGTCTTATTAATAAGCAACACAATCCGATAAGGAAGGAAGCAGTAATATGCATCCAAAAACGTTTCATGGAATCGGGCAGCAAACGAGCAGACAAATCACCAAATGAGTTACAAGTGCGTTACCTACTAGGCTTTATGGGATGAAGACTAAAAGAAAATATAAGTTTTTAAACTGACATGGTCACTAACACTATATACTTTTAACATAATTATTTCGTCACTGTTGCAAGCGCCATGATCACAGGTGAACCCTAAAATGAATATCGGAAACTCATAGACATAAATAATCATGGTAAATATCCCGTCTCAAGTTCTAATGATAGTAGAAGAAAATAACTAAAAATTTCGAGAACAATTTCATAATTAACCTGGGTAAAACCATCCCAAAACACTTAAAACCGGTATAAAATATAAACCGAATTATAACAAACTCAATTTTAAAGTCGGGACTAATTTAATTCGCACTCGACACTCGACCAAATTCAATTCACACTTCAGAGCTCAAAGAAATACGTAATCCTACTTAAGTATATGATAATAATGAAGAATAATGTAAGAAAATAGGATTACGAAGGAGCTTCATTTAAAATCAATCACATTTTTCTCGATTCCGATGAAAATTTGGAGGAAAAATCGGAGGGAGAAGTGAAAATTAGTCAATTTCTTCACTGTTCATTTCGTTTGGTAAATGTTAGAAGTCAATATTGACCTTTTTATATTAATCGGGTTTTGTATTTACATACCCTCAAGACCATTATTCTTAAGGAAAAGCGGCAGTTATGCAGTCACAGAAAATCTTCTCCCACTTTTCATCAAAAACCGCCTAAATGAAATGAACTAGCGGAGTTGGTTTTTATAGTAATATCCACACCTAATTTTTTCTCTGCTGAGTGAATTTACAAACGTAATTGTTCTGTGAAATCGCTACACGTTTCACTGCAACCGCGTTGTTCGTCACTAATATAATTATATTTGTAATGCTAAACAAAAAAAAAGAACATAAATAATTATCCTACTAATATTATAAATGCAAACGTTTGTGAGTTTATGTGTTTGTGCGTTTGGTACTTACGCATTCACGACAAAACTACTGAAAAAATCGGGATGAAATTTGGAACTTGGGTAGATTAGTCTGGAATAATAAATAGATTACTTTTTTCCCACACACACGCGAACCCACTGGCAGAAGCTAGTAGATCAATATTATTGTACGATTTGCAAGTTCTCCACTTAATACAAAAACCAACTTCATTTCTTAAATAAACTCCTCCATATTAAAATCCACTTAAGATCACTAGCAAAATCCCACACCCACACGATCTTAAATCGAATCAAAGCTTCTAAACCCTGTGGCAATTACTCAAGCAATTTGTCACGAAAATTCATTAATTACTGAATCCACGTTAAATAGTATGACATCTACACGACAAGGTTAAATTCATTTATTCATTAGGCTGTATAGACGAGTCTCCATAGCCGAGGCAGTGCGGCTTAAGGCAGAAATATATTACCGTAGAATGGCGTAGCGCGCCAGCATATCTCCTTTGCGAAAGTTTGTTTGTATGTTTGTTACTCAATCACGTCAAAACGGCTGAAAGGATCGGGATGAAATTTGGAACACGGATAGATTATGATCTGGAACAACACATTATACTTTTTATCACACGGGAACGCGGGCGAAGCTGCTGACGGAAGCTAGTCGATTTCATATAATATTTACTATGATTAAAGACACATAAAATATCTCGTATCATATCGCATAAGTCGCCAAATGCTTGCAGCTGATTGGTGGCCACGGCACCACGACGCGCGACGGTAATGTGTTTCTGCCTTTACCATTGACACGGCGCACGGCGGGGATGCGTATAACGTTAATTTGGTCTCAAGAAAATTGGATGCTTTTGTCTGTGGTACAGTGCGTTGATGACCTTGTTTTGTAAGTTACGGGTTGGTTATATTCTTGATATTATGTTGTTAGTAGGATCACGGCTGTTCTTTGAGTAAATATGAATTTAGTAGTAGCTACATATTAACCACTGGCTGCCTCATTGGTCGATTGGTCGCAAGTGTGATTACCGGACAAGGGATTTGATTGCCGGCTCGGGTAAAGTACTGCTACGCTTTTTGCGGTTTTTTGAAAAAAATCTTAGTTGTACCACGGAGTCTGAAATTGTGCTCAGTATACGGCAATAACCTCACCCTCTATTACATGGGACTTTATAACACCAATGGCGAAAAGTGGGTATACATACTCGTCTGCTTCGCCCAAGGCGGGAAAAGTCATTGGATGATTTCTCCCCTTAATAAAAATAGTACCTACATATTAACCAATTTTGATAATGATTCTCAACGCCTCATATATTATTTCTTGAAGGTACAAACAGAGGGTGAGATTTGCAAATGCATATTTTAAAGCCTAATTACTAACCTACAACTCCCACAATTTCAAAACTTAAATAGCCAACGAAGAATAAATAACAAATACAATTTATACCCTTGTTTGTATGTAAGTGAGTAAATAAAACAATAGATTGCATCGACCTCATTGTAAACAGTAGCGCAAGCGAAAGCGAACTAGACTTCAAAGTTGCATAAACTATCCGTTGGCGCTGTAGTCGTATTGGGGCGAACAAATAACTCCTTTGTACGCCTTGAGTAATGAAGTGGGAACACACATTTCAAGTTTAGGAAACTTAAATGTAGGAGATACAAGTTCTAGTATAATGTTCCTGTTGTTCTGCCGAAGGTGTAAGCAGAGGCAGTGGTACATGTAGACTAAGTTTAAATAAACAGTTAGTTTTAGGTATAATCTGCTTGAAACGTGAAACAAGTACATCAAAATATGTTTTCAGATTCAAGAAGTAGTCAAGTATACGAAAAACTTACCCTAATCTAAAAAACTCTTGCAATTTTTAAGAAAAAAAAAAAAAATAACAACTTTACCCTACATTAGGAAATTCTCCTGTAACGTGGGTGCGTTTATAAACATACAATTGCTCGTGCATATGACACACAGACTGGAAACAACAATTTGTGGCTCACACCAAAAGTTGCTCCGTGCGGGAGTCGAAACCATCTACACGTTATATGGCAGGCAGTTACCGCGCCAACCGTGCCAACCGCGGAAAAAGATTTGAAAGCCATGTAAGTCATACTCGTAATCTAAATCAACAGAACCAACACAGTTTTCTTTACTAAGCATAGTTACAAACATTAAACCATTTCGTTCATCAAAAAAAATACGCAACAACAAAGTTTTTCAACTCACCCGAAAAGTTAGTAATGTTCTCAAAAACACGGCACTAGTGGAACAACTCTCTATTACTCAAAGGAACCGTTTTTAACTCACTTTCCGCTTTGACTAGGCTGCTTTAGAATTTTCTAGAAACATTCGTTTGTGCATGAACACCATACTTGAGAAGTAGTTCGGTTATGTTTGGAAACACGTGGATTGTAACACAATCCACGTGTAATACAAATTGAAACACAAACTGAGTTAGATAGAATATAAAATATTTGAAGATGGTAATTCTTTTCATGTTCCCTATCTTACATTAAACATAGCAATGAGTTAACAATCAGGGTTTATTCACGTATTAGAGAGAAAAGCTCTACTAGTTTCGAGTCACAGAGGGACTCTTCATCATGAGCAGCGTGCACAGACGCGGCAACGTCTATGTCTCACGTTGTTATTATAGGTAGGTGTAGTTATTATAGGCAATGAGTCATACAGTTTCTATGAAGTCGAATCATCATTAATAAACTAAAAAGGAAGGAGGTCCTCAATTCATTGGATTTATTACACAAGTTGTACAATTAAAGATGAAAGATGAACATCGTTGCATTGACGAACGGACGAGCGCTAATTAACCACATAACTTGAACCGAAGCGAAGCTTTTACACAGTTATTTTAGCATTTCTGTAATTTTACTTTAAGTTAATTAACCTCTTTTCCACTGTCAACTGTGAAGAAGTGTAAAATAATAGTTCAGTATCTCAGTACAAGTTTGCTTTACGTTAAAAGTAATCGAAACAGCGCGTTCGGCGCGCTGATTGGCTGGTTTATTCCAGCCGGCCAATTAGTACCCTTAGTACGAGTTTGCTATACATTAAAATTTATAATCGAAACGAGAGTGCATCCGGCTCTTTGATTGGTTGGTTTATTCGAGTCGGCCAATCAAAGTGCCGAATGCGTCTTCGTTTCGATTACTTTAAACGTTAAAGCAAACTAGTACTATTGCTACCGTAGTTTGTTTTCATTATAATCACTAATTGATAAATACTACACCATTTCGAGGTATTAAAAAAAAACAAAACCAAATATAGCCTACACGTGGACTTGTAAAAGGAAACAATTTGATACTGGCCGCGTCTCATTTATGACCGCTGCTACTGTACTACGTACCCAGCTTACAATGTACGGCGTAATGTCCTACACGACCTACAATTTGCATATTGTTAAAAAGCCACACATTTGAATTTTATTGATACCGTGTAATGACGCTGAGTGTCATCTGTCACTGTAAAATGTGCCTTACTGTGTGGTAATATTGTAGGATTTTGCAAGTTATATGTAACACCAAAGTGTTGTCTTATATAAAGACGGTAGAATGTATTAAACATTTGTCACATACCACCTCTTTTCTTCTCGTGGGTATCATAAGATACTAGGCTAAAATGCTCGGAGCTGCGAACTATCTAGCAGGTTACCGGGGCTCTGGATAGAAAAGCAGAAATAGGAACTATTAACTTCTAGTTTCTACCAGCGGCTTTGCCCACTTTCCATGGTATCACCCAAGTCAGCTCATACCCTGTCTGTATAACAAATTTCATCAAAATCCGTTCAGTAGTTTCAGCATAATTGACGGACAAACATCCAAACAAACAAACTTTCACATTTACAATACTAATTTGATTACTGAAACTTCTAATTGTCACAAATTACTATTATTTACAATACAAAATAAACAATATATTATATCTTTCGTGACAGAAGTCGGGTGCATCGGTAGCATCGCTATAAATATTAGGCGACTGGCTCCCTTCCAAGTAGCGTGTGACGTCACCACAACGGCCGAGTTACCGGCTCGGTACATCGTGATGACGGCCAGTATCGAGTGTCGTGATCTTCGGATGGAACTGGCAACCAGAATAGGTGATGAAAAAGAAATCTTGTATTTATCGAGATTTGATTGTTGAAGAATTTTCCGTCAGAATTTAATAGGGAGGTATGAAAATTAAAAATCTATTTAGTCCGTCAGTTAGGTAATGAAAAAGATTAGACGAGTATTTTTTTTTATTTTCTCATATAAGATAATTCTTAGATGAAACGAATCAAAGTTTAAGAGTGGGGTGTAAATAGGTCGTTTCTACGTATAAAATGTACGAAATGTAGAAACGACGTGACGCGATATTACAAATCGATATATCTTTGAAAGTATTTGTTTCGGTAATAAAATAAAATTAGTTATCTATCCTATATGCATTTTTGCACTGATTTTTGATTACTCACAATGTATTCAAATTTAACTATAAATATCCACATAAACATCATTAACTTAGTACTTACAATGAGTATTTAAAATTACACTAAGTACCTACCACCAATAATTAATTATCGAAAATCTACTACCGTAATAATATCATAAGAAAATAAAATATCTCGCAATAAAAAATTGCAAACAAACTCACCGTTTCAGCGAGCTCTATTGAAACTGGCACGAAATATTATCAAAACCAATAATTAAAAAGTTACTCAACACAACACAAACTTTGCCGGAGTGGACTTCATCGTATACTTTACAAAAGCCGACACTTCGTAGCAAAAATATATTAAATAAGGAAAAATGGGGGAAAAGCTGTATTTTTAAGTGTGGGAGCCACGTTTCGGCACGAATGGGCCGGCTCGACCGGAGCGATACCACGGCCTCACAGAAAACCAACGTGAAACAACGCTTGCGTTGCGTGAGTGAGGTTATTAGAGACCTAATTACCTCCCTTCCAATCCCCTATTTTCCAACAACCCTTAAATTCCTAACTCCCAAAAGGCCGGCAACGCACTTGTAAACGCCAGTAGAGTTTAGGATGTCCATGGTCGGCGGCGATTGCTTACCATCAGGTGATCTGACAGCTCGTTTACCGGCTTATACCATAACAAAAATCTAAAAATACTTTACAAAAGTCGACACTTAGTAGCAAAAATGTATTAAAAGAGGAAAAAATGGGAGAGAAGCTGTATTTTTTTTTCTTCCATGAATGTTTTTCTAGTTAATTGTGCGAACAGGCGTCGGTAACAACGTTTAGCAGTGTTTTTCTCAAGGCTTTATAATAGAGAGTCCTTTGAAAAGTTGGAGTGGAGCACAATGCAGCCGCTGCAGCGCTGTACAAGTTTACCGTTCATTAAGAAAGCGCTGAGGAGACATTAAGGTGCAGCGCTAGACTGAGCTGCGTAATTATGCGATTGTCTTACTAACAAACATGAAGCGTTGACACTACTTTTTTAAAGTATTATTAGCTTTAGAATAAAATGTTCATAATTTGTAGGAAAGAATTTGCTACTCTAAAATTTGAGTAAAACCCAAAAACATCAATCTTATGTGTGTTTATATTAGCTTTCGTGAAACATACTAAATTATTATCAAATCGCCACATCGTGTGTCGCAGAATGCTGCTGAAATAGTTATGAGCCCCTTGAAACTACTCGCTGAAACTAGTCGAGCTCCTCGTCAAATTATTATGTGAGTAAGGCAAAAAATATAATAATTACCCATACTTACGTGTGTTTGTTACTGCGATCGTTGTCAAAACTAACATGGGATGTTGTGACAAAAATATGGGTCGAAGGGCTTTACATATACTGTATGAAACACACTTATAATGTAACAGATACATAAACCGAGCTTCACCAAAACAATATTTTCTTATATAAATATGTATTAGGCATCTAATACTGGATTAAGTACTTGCAGTGCATTAACTACATTTTTAATTAAGTCTTCTTAAACCCAAATTAACACAGATTATCTCAATTAATTTGGACTTAATGTCAAGACACAGAAAGTACCATTTTAAGTAAAGAACATAAAGGTTTTGTCCGCTAGAGGGCGCCACAGTGCAGAGCCGTCAACCGTCGTCACACCGTTGGGTCGCGTGAAGTATGGGGATCAGTGTAACTGTCATGGGACGGCTAATAGAGGGAGATGTGAAAAGCCTGTCTCAAATATGAAGGCTTGACATGTCATATTTTACATATGATATACATACATAAATCGTCATGCCTGTTCTATATGTCATGATGGGATAGCCTAAGGCTGGACGGTTGGCGGGTTGTAGCGGGTTCAATTCCCGCATTGAGCAATCCAACGGGTTCCGGGTATGAACTATGGCCAAAGACTGCACGGATGGCGGGTTGTAGCGGGTTCGATTCCCGCACGGAGCAACTTATAGGGTTCCGTATATGATCCACAAAATTAAATTGTCGTTCCGGGTCTAAGTGTCACGTGTTTGAAAACGCATCCACGACACAGGCGAAAATCCTAGTGACAGAGAAAGTCAACAAAAAGAAAACATAGAAAGTTTGGCCGGAAGAGAATACCCATGACAAAGCCCATATACCACTTACTTAATTTTGTGCATAAAGCCTATAAAAAAAATGATAAACCAAATGACGCGACTTTAGTATCCTCTTTTGCTTCATCTACATTCATCAATCTCTATCATCACGCGTTATATTCCGTAACGTAAGGTAAGGTAAGCAGGATTGTTAGTTTCTTAAGTCAAAGTCAAAGTATTTATTTGAGAACCATAGAATACATTAAAGGTTACAAGATTTTCATGAATGACCAAGTAAAATAAATCTTGTATAACTTTCAAAGTTTCTTTAGATGAGATATTGTTTATTTTTAATCAAACTTCGAAATACAATAATATTTCAATATCATTATAATTTTTCCAAAGTTTTAGTTATTTTCAAGTTGTTTGCTTGGATTTATTGAAAACGTTTCAATTAAACAAAATGTTTGTATGTATTCAATGAATTGATTGAAAGTTTGAACAAATAACGTTTGAAAGCAAATAGAATGTAACTTTTTAAATTAATATTTACGAAATATATATTTTATATTATTTGTGAATGATTTGCAATTTTAATAAATAGTTCTGCTTAATGAAATACAATACTACTAGCTTCTGCCAGCGGATTCGCGTTCGCGTGGGATAAAAATGATTCTATTCCGCAAGTCAGCTCATACCCTGTCTGTACACCAAATTTCATCAAAATCCGTTCAGTAGTTTCAGCGTAATTGGCGAACAAACATCCAAACAAACAAACTTTCACATTCATAATATTATAAATCAATAGAATTCTACTATTTTTATTATGCTTTGTTTTTATTTTTACATTTTTATTATTTTTAAATACGCATATAAGGAGCATTTTATGGTATGGTACGTTAATCTTGTATCAGGCTGCAGATAGTTGGTAAGCTAAAAAGTGTTTAATATGAAAAAATAAATAAAAGTGTTTATATTTTTTTCGTTAGACGAAGGCGAAAAGACGCTGTCTGAGACCTTAGTACGATCGGGTACGAGAGAGCGTTGGGTGCTATAATTGTTTGGTTCATTAGAATCGGCATCGCACGTGATGCCGTTTCGCCCCAGAGATATAACACATGTACAAAGTACATTTTGTAATCTCTATTAATCGTCTACAACAAGATGTATCACCATTAAAGTGACAATGAGACAACATAATTGACTGTAACTCGAGTACCGCCGTACATTAGGGTGATAAAACAGTTAAATGCCAGTGATAACTGCACGCCTGGGTAATTACTATCTAAATACGCGGGTAATGCGTCAAACTAACGACACAACTTGCAACTATGTGTTAACAAATAATGGCTAATATAAAATTGCCTAGCTTTGATTTTAGCTAATTTATAATACCTGGGTAATACCAAGTTAAAATTTAAACTAATCCTTGGTTTTTGAGGAAGGAAAATCATTCAATGACTTGAGTGAGACGAGAGAGAGTGTCAGACTCATACTGACTAAAATCCACCCCGTTACTACTCTTGCTTTTCCAGCCGAAACTGTGCCGGAGCCCCGGTAACCCGCATGGTGGTCCGCAACCACTTCTCTCCTTGAATTTCAAAATCAAGGGCATATCTTTTCTGGACTTTATTGATTTAAGAAAGAAAAAAAATCGCAAACAAAACGCACTTAAACTTGAAACACGTTCTTTGTTTGTTTATAGTATAAGTCGGTAAAAGAGCAGACTTATCATTTGATATTAAGCAATCGCCGCCTCCTATGGATACCCGAATCACTAGAGGCGTTACAAGTGCGTTGCCAGCTTTTTGGGGGTTAAGAATTTAAGGGTTCTTGGGGAATCGGGGATTGGGAAGGGAGGTAATTGGGCCTCTGGTAACCTCACTCACACAACGCAAGCGTTGTTTCACGTCGGTTTTCTGTGAAAATATACACGTAACATTGTTCATAATGCCAATTGTACACACTCGTTATATAGTGATTACCTCCGCGGAACGTACGTGTTGTCTGTTTGTGCACATTTTATGGAATTACATTGAATTTATGGCAGATTACTCACCCATTACGATTTGGGCAAACAAATTAATTACGCGAGTGTGTTCCGCATGTTTAATCAAAACATTGACGTGTTTATGTAAACTGAACCGAACGGTCTTTTGAATAAATATAAAGTATCTACTAGTCTGCCTTTCCAGGGTTTTAATTTCCAACATAACTGAAAGGATTTGACTGATCACCACATCACATCACATCAAATCAAATAAATAATAAATATCGTCACGTTTTTTATCGCCCACTGTACTTCCACGTCCAAACTTCTAACTATATCCGCACAATATATATAAAGTAATAAGATATTATATATTGTATATCGGTAGTATCATAAAATACTTTTTGTAGTAATATTAGTGGTTAGTGTAGCATGAAATATATCTTTATAAGAAGTGTTATTTTGATTATAAAACTGTAACTAATTGTATAACAAGTCGAGACTCAAGTTCGTGGAAAACCAACTATTTGTATTACTAATTGTATATTTATATAAAAAAATAGACGCACTAAACGAAAAGGAAAAATAAATACGTTCATCTATTAAATATAATATCATTCTCCAAACAAAAACAAGCGAGTAATTCTGTTAAACATATTGTTTAGTGTTCAAATAGAACACAGAACGTAATCACACGCTGTGTACCTAGGTACTTGTTTAGCACATAATTTTCTACCTAGGCAAACAGCCTAAACAAACAAGCGAGGTTTATTTACGTCCCTACATAAATATTCTGTTCGTTTAGTGCCTAGACAACGATTGGACGTAAATCTTTGAACAATCATTGCTTGAGTGATGGGCTGCAGTCCTCAATAGTCGAGGTTCGTGTCTTATAATAAGATTATAAGACATGAAACACTTTCTCTAGGAATGTCTATAAAAATCAATACAAATCTCTTCTGTTGCCGAGTAACTGACTGACAGACTGATATAAAACAGCTAAATCTGTTAGACGTAGGAAGCTGAAATCTAGGTCTTATAGTATTTTTCGTTTTTCTTGGAAAGTCTTGATGAATAATACGATTACCAAAGGAAGGAAACGCCCACACGAATAGTATATAAAAGATAATCAATTGTTAAAATAAAGTTTTTGTTAAAGATGTGATTATAGTATAGAATAACAGAAAATCCCATTTTACCACAAATTTGTAATCAGCGACATCTGTTGACAAGTGCATGAACGACGTCGATATTCAGTTGACAGCTACATGACATGTTGTTGACAGATGACAATTACGACATGAGTAGAGTGTTCAAATTCATTTGTCACACTAAATTAAAAATACTTGAATTGCGATTGACAAACTACACTCATGTCAAGTCTCATTTACTTTGTGGGTCAAATAAAAGGCCGCAGGTTTAAAAGAACCGTCTGTAACGTTTAAGCCAATTAAATTGGCTTTCATATTATTTTAGACACTTTTGGAAATAAAAACTGTGTGTTAGGCGTTTTGTATTGCGGGTCTGCGGACGGCAGAACCAGTCCGACCAGAACCAGTCCCATGCGTACGGTGCGTTGCGTTTCACGCGCCCCTCAAAGAGCCATCAGCCCATCGCAGATGGGGCCCAGTAGGGCTGACGCCTGATCCGGAGCTGCGGACTACCTAGTGGATTTACCGGGGCTCCGGCTAGAAAGGCAGGAGTAGGAACGGGGTGGTTTTTAGTCAGTAAGAGTCTGACACTCCCTCTCGCCTCACCCAAGGCGGGAGAAGTCATTAGACGATTTTTTCCCTTAAAAACGGCGTTTTGTACACCTCTGCTTACCCCAACCAGAAACAACAACCGCAATACACTATTTATCTACGCTAATGTATGTTATTTATGCAGCGTACTTATATAACAGCGATTGTTTATTGGCCGCAATAGTGGCTCGGTCAAGGTAAGACCAATAGTAAATGTTATGAATAGAAACGCAGCACGTGTAATCAATAAATAAAGTGCACTGACCACGTTACTTGCAACGGTCATGGCTGCAACTTTATACATTGTTTATATAACAGATTAGTTCTATACAAACTGTAAGATAAATATTCATTTCTAAGCCGAGTCTTCAACAGCGCATGACAATCTATTGCTAAACTATGAGCCTAGTCTACATAAGACTTACATTTAAGTATGGGAGAGCCATGCTTCGGTATGAATGGGCCGGCTCGACCGGAGTGATACAGATATCCTGACTGATACACAGAAAATCGACGTGAAACAACGCTTGTGTTGTGTTACGGAGACCTAATTACCCCTTCCTCAATAACACTTCATTTTCTAACCCCCAAAAAGGCAGCAACGCACTTGTAACGCCTCTGGTGTTTCGAGTGTCCATGGCCGGCGGCAATTGCTTACCATCAGGAGATTCATCCGCTCGTTTACCAGCTCAAAACATAAAATAAAATATCATAATATCAAATTACTGACAACAAATTAATAACATAACAACATATTAAAGTATTTATAACGATAAATATCAGTACAATACAACAATCTGTTCTGTGAATTTTATTGTATTGTATTATGTATCGTATGCACATTACACGTGGGTGCATACATATGTGCACTATGTATGTTTATATAGGAGATACACGTGTCTAAACTGCTGCACCTATAATGATGACATAATAAGTACTGTGGATTTTTTGCATATCAGATAAGTACATAAGTTGTATAGTTGATCGGGTGATAGCGAGCATGGATGTTTTGGCGATGGATCGTAGGTTTGATTCCTGGGTCGGAAAAGGCAATGTTATCGATATATGATGGTAGGTTTATTCCTAATTTTATCATTACAGACGCAATTTTGCAATATTTTTTATTGACTGCTTCGATGGCCGAGTGGTCGTAAGTGCGACTGCCAAGGATTGCCTGCGGCCTCGGGTTCAATTTCCGGGTCGGAAAAGAATTGCTGAGTCATTTTCGGTTTTTCGAAAACTTCTCAGTAGTAGCAAGGAGTTTGAAAATGTGCCCGGTACATGGCAATAGGCTCACCCTCTATTCCATTTGGACTTACAACATAAATTTTGAAAAGTAGGTGCACATTATACAGGGCTATAACGTGAACTTCTACCTACCCCATTCGGGATAAAAGGCGTGACGATTTTTATCGATCAACTAAATTGTCAGATCTTGGTCACTATCAGACTGAAATAACGGTTCAAAATGACCATTTGAACAAACATAAATTAAAATGAAACTAATTTCCCTAGTGTACAACTGATTGCTTCATTCACCTGCAGCACACCACTCGAACTGTTTCAGAGCTAATATCGAAGCAATTTCCTTGAAAGCTGCAACTATATAGCGCCATTTAACTTTATTTAATGACTGTGTGATTAAACGGAATTACCTTCTGAGCACTCCAAACGATTCTCTCTGCTATAACATTAGAGATAAGAATTAATATTCTTTGTTTCTTAATAAGATTATTATAATAAAAGTTAAGTTTTCCCAAATGACACTGTTATGATGGTGGTACCAAGCCTGTTTTCCTTAAAATAATCGGTAGGCAATCTTGTTTTATTTATCCACTGAGATTGCAGAAAATACTTACATAAGAATACCAAGTGTTGGAGAGCCATACTTCGCAGAAAACCGACGTGAAACAACGCTTGCGTTGTGTTTCGTTGTATGAATGAGGTTACCGGAGGCCCAATTATCTCCCAATCTTCCCAATCCCCGATTCCCCAACAACCCTTAAATTCTTAACCTCCAAAAGACGGGCAACGCACTTGTAATGCATCTGGTGTTTCGGGTGTCCGTGTGCGGCGGCGATTGCTTACCATCAGGTGATCCGTCTGCTCGTTTACCGGCTTATACCATAAAAAATCCTCACAATATGTCCTGTAAACATTGTCTATTCCTTTCAAACTCTTCCTTACCACCTCAACACGATTTGCCTTCCAATATAACGCTGGAAATCGGTCAATAAAACGCATAAATAATCTTCTAATAATACCATTTACAAAGTTCCTTTAAGGAGACAAAGAAACACATCTCTTTATTACATTAATCTCACATAAACGGTGGCAACAGAGGCAAGCCTAGTCATAAAACAAACACAATTTATCTGACCTTGCTAGAATGTGTCTACATTAATTTATTTTGATAACATTCGACATCAGAAGTAATCGTAGCTATTACGTAAGGGGAGGTTAACATGCGTATGTTACCTATTTAACCTGAAGTGTGAACAGCCCACGTAAGTCGCTTCTAGACCGCTGTTAATCGTCGTGGTTGTGCGGGAAAATGTCTGAAGAAAATTACTAGGCAGTGAGTCGGGAGAATAGAGGTGTCCTAACCTCTTTTATGGAGGGCGGGGTCAGATGGTTCGAGGTGAAACCTACGGTATATTTACCGGGATAATGAAATAGTTGGATGAAGAGAACCTTCTAGGAATTTTGGATTGCTCCAGTTATATGACTGGTATTAGTGTCTAGATAATTATTTCCTTACTTATTTAAGCTTGTATATCGATGCCTTCCATCCAAAAAAGGGTAAGTGACATTATTTCGATTATGAGTTATTTAGATGCATATTCGGAATTAGCTTATTTGTGTCTCCCCCATAAGTGTAAAATTCAATTTCGTAAAAAATGTCGCTTGGACGAAGTTTTGGTCGCAAGGCATCGGTGTGAAGCTTCAATGCCGCATACGACCCACGCATAGTGTTTTTCAACACCTATACAATGTCTGTCTAATTATTCAATAAAAAACTACATCAAACGCCGTATGCGCAACACATGTGAGACACAGTCATTAGTTATTACACGGTTGAAAAATTTTTCGCAAATGTTAATCTAATCTCTATCTAAGCCGTTAATTTGCTACAAGTTTTATAAATTCGTCTACCATTTGCATACAAAATAAATTAATATTGCGCTTACTATTCGAAATTGATCGAATTCGGAAATAATGATATGACAATAATATACGAAGATGTAATAGCTAAGCTGTGCAGACCGCACTATCAAATGGGCGTTAATGTTGCAATCGAAGAGTACGAAATTTCACAATTACAATGTCAATCGATTAGAATTGAATTCAAGAGTAAGCCTCCTGGTTGACAAAACGCCAGCACAAGACATTGACACACGTGATCAATCGAACATATACATACATACAGTTATACATAACATTAGTTATTAAGAAACTTATATGCCAGTAACGACCAAACTTGTCTCATTACGCACAGACAATCGTAAAACAAACACATATTGGAAAAACTTCGCCCTTACCCCATTGTTACTTTAGTTTTTTCTTATAGTTTCTGAACTAAAACTTTAATTTTGGTCGAATAAAGATTCTTTTAAGCTCGATTGCTTCTATTATTATCACATTATTGAGATGTAAGATTAAAATACGTTGAGAAAACCAAAGATTTAGGTTTTATTTGTTAGTAATAGAACAAAAATACTTTAATTTTATTATAACTTTCGTGAGACGTACTAAATTAATTATTATGTTTTCGGCTTACTCACGTAACTGTTTGACGAGGAACTCGACTAGTTTCAAGCCATGCTAAAGGCTCATATTTGAGAGCAGTATTCCAACATACGGCACGTCGGTAGCAACGCGACAGATGCCGCGTCGTGTGTCGTCAAACAGTTAATTAAGAAAATACTTTGTCAAAACTACACACAAATGATGGTATATAATATGACCCTCTTAACAATATAGTTAGTAAAAGCACTTCACATATTTTATTCTAGGATTAATTAGTTAAAAATCTTGATCACAGTTATAATCAAGTTGGTAGAGGAATGATAATATATTACAACAATACAAAGATCACTATATAACATACTACCCCATACTGTCCCAACAAACCGATTGCAAGAAAAAGCCGGCTAATTAACATTTCCCCCTAATTAGGTCGACATGAACACGAAAATAAGGGTAACCCAGAATAAAATTTCGCGTTAACATCCCCCACAGTTTTGATGGGGAGTAAAAAAAAGGATAATGTCATTAAAATTACGATCATTTTTGTAAACGATCGGCCTTCTTTGGACAAAGTTCTGGAAGCGAGGCGACGCGACCCCGAAATTTTCCTCATCGTAAAATGTAAGCAGCTTTATGAAAATTTCGGAGCGGCTTTGCGAAAACTTTGCACACATTACACATATTTTTTTATTAAAGAAAAGAAATCTAATATTTTAAGTACTGTCTAAAGTACATATTTGGTAATAGGTATTGACTTCCGTACAATGTGGTACTCACACCAATCAACAGCCTATAAGTGACCACTACTGACCAAATCTTCTCGGACCGAGAAGGTTTAAGCATTAATCACCACGCTTGCTTAATGCGGGTCGGCTTTCGTACGATACTCTACGATATGCCACGATAAATATATTTATTTAAAGAAACGTTGTCCCACACTAAGATTTTCTCCTGTATCATTAGTGCGTTTACAAACATCAAATTTCACATACACATGACACGCAAACCCGAAACAACAATTTGTGGATCACACAAAAAGTTGCTCCCGAACCCGCTACACGTTGTGCGGCAGGTTACCCCGTCAGCCGGTTAGTCCAGCTACCTCACCAATTAGAAGCTCAAGTCCCATAAACATACATAACCAAACGACACTAAAGCCTTGTATTCATGTTAAACATTTTGTTTAGCAACATGGTTGCATAAACTTGTTGCGGGCAACACCTATGTTGCGGAGTTGATCGCGCCATGCTGCAGAGTTGACGCCCGGCGAGCGAAAACATCAGTTTATATTAGTTTAAACAAAGTTTCCAGCAGCATTCTCGCTATTCATCAACAACGTTGATCAACTGTTGCTAAGCAAAATGTTTACCATGAATACGAGGCCTTAAACTCACGCCACCAGAGGGCATTAACTAAAAAACAATTCTCCATGCAGCTATTATAAAATCCATGTGACTAATATTTAACCAAACAATGGCTTGATGATGCAGATGTCCTTGCTTCTAGCGTCATTATACAATTGTATTCAACGAAGACAAATCATGATTACTACAAAATAAATGCATCTATCAGATCGGATTGTAATAGACTGTAAACAAACAGCTCGTGACACGCCATACATAGATTAGTTTATACGTACATATATACAATATATGTATGTATTTACAATGCATGTGGGCGATAATTATTATCTTTGATAAATGTAAGTAATGCAATCGAGGCAAAACTCAAACAAGAATGACTCATGGTGTTTTCTGTGTAAACAACCACTGTAGAGGTAAATGTACAGAAGGCCCATTTTATCGGAATATTGGTAAATAAGAAAGGTGGTGTAGGAAACCTAGGCTAAACTAGGCTTACCACATACCCTGGTAAGCAAAAAGGTTAAAGGATACTTCAAAAATAATTTATATGACAATGACAGAAGTTTAAAACGTATCAGTCAAATTGAATAAGCCAACTTTACGGGTACTGTTATGCACGATATACGTTTTTAAAGGGTTGAGGAGACAATAATACAAAATGATGCATTTTTTTGATTCCACATAACCACTACCAACCACAATTTTTAACTTTATAACATGACGCCAAACGCTATCATCAATGTTTTAATAAGGTGGGGGTTAAAAAGAGATAAACAGTACCTTATATCACTATCCAACCCCACAACAAGCTTCACACAAATTCACTCCTATAACTTACTACGTGTAGTAATGAAGAACACACAAACACACTTTCCAATTTATAATATTAGTATAGATTCGGACAGCAATTCTATTTTTGGAACCCAATGATGAAATTTAGCGCTTATGATTTATAATTTCATGGTCTTCCAGAAATAGGACGAAAATTGAATTAAATTTTAGTGCGCATTTCAAGTCTAGAAATAGCACAACCTAATTTATGTTGCATTATGAATAATGTGGTTTTCCAGTAAGTATTCCTATACAAAACTAAATCAAGGCTATCAATAGGTGGTTCCTTTAAATGAAACTTCTGTTTTACTTGCATTGTGTCGGTATACAGGGTGAAACTACCTATTATAAAGTACTTATATGCTATGTTCTTGATTTCCTATGTTATTGACAGCTTGTAAAGGCGTTGGCTATTGTTTTTTTATATTTTCCTGTCTTACTACAATAATAGCGTCTTTAGGTACGCGTCCACAGGCCCGCATCGTACGCACCGCACGCACCGTACGCAACGGATTTTAGTTTGTCTTGTATAGAAACTCATACAACTACGTCCACTGATCCGCATCGTACGCACCACATCAACAGCAATGCCTACATGCGATGCGTACTGTTGATGCCATACGGAATACGCACGATGCGTGCGATGCAGGCCTGTGGACGCTTACCTTTTATCACTCCAAGTTTTAACAATTTATTTAATTAATTAGACTAGAATATGTAGATTTTTAAAACCGATACCGTTGTGTCTTATTATAATTTTTATTTGTCACAAAACAAATTGTTTTACACATCTTCAATAATGATGATTGAAGATATTGCACATCTTCAATAATGATGATTGAAGATATTGCACAATACAATTAAAAAAAATAAACACACGTAGATAGTTGCACACAAATTTTAATAAAACACACACGTAGATAGCAAGTCAAGCACAAGCATTATATTTTCTTGTTTAGGCTGAATCCTGTCGTAACATCTTCATGTATAAATGTAGGACATGTATGTATGTACGCAATATGTAACAGAAGTGTCTAGTCTCACAATTTACGAGGTCAATGTATGCGTGTGACATTTTGCGAAGCGTCCGCGGACTATAGAACAGCTGGGATTCGCGGTTTACTTGTCAGTTGGTCTTATAAGTAAAAAATGCAGTACATTGACTCTTTACGTATTTGATTCTCATGCCTAAAATGACTAGGCAGAATCATCTTTGATCGAATCGAACCCAGGTGCACCTGTTGTAACAAAAAGTTGAAAAAGTTTTGTTGAATTTGAGTGCGTCTGTTATAATAAAAACGTTAAAAAAAATTGTTGAATTTTTCACAGTTATTTGACTATCGAACAGGAAACTAGGTACATAATTTATTCTAGTTATGCTATTTACACATAAAAATAACTCTACAAGAAGTTGTGGTAGCCCGGAGATTTAAGACGCCCGCTTCTCGTGCGTGCATGACGACGCAGGTGCGAAACCTGGGTACCAACGACAATTACCAATGTGACTTTTTCCGAGTTATATGTACTTTCTAAGATTAGTTACACATCGTGAGGAAACCTGGACTTATAATTTTTAATTATAAGTTTGAAATTACCAACCAGCATTGAGCAAGCGTGTGATTAATGCTCAAACGAGACGAGGCCTTTGGTTAGCAGTAGCCACTTATAAGTTGTTGATGATGATGAAACTACAATATCTATCTACGACAGAATTAAGATAGATCTAAAGGCGGGTATACGCTAGTCGAACCGAGCACGAGCGAAGCAGAAGCGGAGCCGTTGTCGGCTTCGTCGTTCGCAGCATCAAGTGTGGACGTACAACGAACCTACAACGATTCGTGGCTATTGGTTTTATATATGGATATCTCTATATATAAAAATCAATTGCTGTTCGTTAGTCTCGCTAAAACTCGAGATTGGATGGACTGATTAAGTTAATTATAGTCTTGAATTATTTATGGAAGTCCAGGGAAGGTTTAAAAGGTGGTTATATACATATATATTGATAGTTCATCAAAAACCGACAATAGACGGAACGCAGCCGAGCACGAACGAAATGCTCACAGCACGCTCGTTCGAGGAATCGAGGCTTGTAAGTCGGTTCACACTATACGAATTGTGTTCGGCTCGTGCTCCGCTCGTGCTCGGCTCTCCTAGCGTAGACGCACCTTTACATTTCTCAAGCATCAGGAGCGTGAAATAAAATTGACCGTGGCTTGTCCAAGTCTCCTATAAAGCAAGGCTAAAACAACACTGTCTAGACCAGTAGGTCTTCAAGGTAATAACCTTGAATTAGACAATATAATGTCCTATAATTAACCCTATTAATCTAGGTTCTAGGTTAATGAGATCAAGTAACAATTAGTATTCAAAGAAAGTACCTAAATTCTAACAGTTGCTTGTTGTCTTTTGAAATTAGTCTGTACTTAGTTTAACTTTTTTTGTTGGTTGTTTTGTTATTGGACAATTTTAGAAATTCGAATGTAGGAATGTTGTTTTTATTATTAGGTTGGAAAATATTAGGTTTAGTATTATGGCTTTGCGTAGAGCTGAAAATCGAGCTCAGTGGCGTGCCATTGGAGAGGCCTATGTCCAGCAGTGGACGAAAACAGGCTGATGATGATGATGATTATGGCTTTTGTATTTTTATTTTTGTATTATGGCTTTTAGGATATTGAAACTTTTAATTTATTTTACTTTTACACCAACAGTTAAATTGAGAATATTACAGTTTCAGAATTAAATAGAACTTGTCAAGCTAAGTTACATATTACTGAGATTATAATTACCTCGCCTTGTAATTACTATTTTTACTTGATACTAGATATTGTAGTTTAATGCTTACTGTGAATATATATAAAACTACTGAAATTACATATGTGACATATACAGTTAGTAAAACAGTCAAAGTCAAGTCAATTCTATTCAGTTAATAAGTGAGACAGACAAACCGATAACAAACTACTGTCAAGTGGCTAATTAAAAACATAAATTTAGGTTCCACAAGAAATCTAGTTCCAAAGTAAGCACTAATTAGTTTAAATATAGTGACAGTCAATAGGCCTTGTAACTAATTCTATAACCTTTTAAGGATAATCTTATAAGGATAGATATTTTAACTCAAGTCGGGTGGACGTACTTATGGTACTTTTCTACTAGAGATATTATGCTATGTAGCTATACATAGCATATCTCATATTTCATATATATAAATGTCTCTTCGCTACGAAGATGTAATAGCTATGCTGAGAATTACCATGTGACCGTTTAGTATCAGTGATACTAAGCTATGTTGTCCGCGAGGAAGATGCACAGGTCGAGTATTTGATGCACCTACCTGTCAGTAGTGGGGAAGCCATCCATAGCACACATCCATGCCACGCATGTTTCCACATAAAAAACATAACTTAACTGATTCCGTTTCTACCAGCGTTAAGCTATGTGTACTAATGAATATGATTCGTGGAAGCTAAACACGGATGCGTGCAATCATATTTACAAAATAGTTAATCTTAAGTCTTACACCTCTGTCTATCCCTTCTGGGAATGAGTCGTGATGTTGTATTTATAATTTGACCTTGTCTGATATCCGCAAGACGTTGAATTTCTGGACAAACTCTAGTGTAGCCGTAAACTATTAACAGATTGTAAGGTCAAGAAAAATCAACATTTTATAATGCGGCCATAAAACATAATACTACCATCTGTAGTAAACAGCTGGTCAGCATACATTCATGATTATGCTTCGATTCTCGAGATTTTTTAAGATACTAGCCGGTCAACGAGCAACAATCACCTGATGGTAAGCAATCGCCGCCGCCCATGGTCACCCAAAACACCAGACGCGTTACAAGTGCGTTGTCTGCCTTTTGGAGGATAGGCATTAAAGGTTTGTTGGGGAACCGGGGATTGGGAAAATTGGGAACGTGGATAATTGGGCCTCCGGTAACCTCAGTCGCACAACGCAAGCGTTGTTTCACGTTCGGATAAGCCAATTTATTGTACAAAGACTATAACGAACAAAAATACATTTATCTCTAGGTAGTAACGGCTTCTAATATTTCAGTTAAGATAAAATTATCCAGTGACAGTGACAACGAAGACAAGACTTCAAACTTCTTAATGTAAATCTTGGACTAGTGCCCAGTAGCCGACATAAAGCAACTGACCCTTTGTTCCACTGACCTGGTTGCATAATTTGGTAAAAGCAAACAACTTCTCCCTACGTGTTAAAGGAACAATAGGCATGAATATTGAAACACCATATTATCCATAATAGATAAGTAGATTTAAACTTTATTACAAAGTAACAAAGTTTAAAATGTTCTAAATATGTAATGTGAAGTACGAGTAGCAAGATCAAGATCATCAATCATTAGTTACTATGTGCCCTAGTGATAAAAAATGCTGCTATCCCTTTTTATCCTATGGTTTGAAACCATATAAAGTGTTGCCATCTCTTTCATCAGTTTCTCTTCTACACAAGTTTTGCTGGCTCTGATAATTAATGCTAATCACACGAACGAACAGACAAACCAACTGTTGACTTTTCTTATATTGATGTATAACATTTCGCTTCTATGTTACCCAAGGGAGTAGGCAGAAATACATCGCATGAATGTCGTTATAGAAAGTACCTGGAATTATTTAAATTACCTCTGATTCATTAGGAATGTATAAATCATAAAACGTCCATAACACAAGAAAAGACCTTTCCCTGCCATACAGTTCAGCAGCTACAGCTCCTGGCATCATAGCTTGATATAAGAAACTAAACTAAATTCCAGACCTTTTAATAGGTAGATAACACAATATCTTCAGATTTGTATGACTGAAACACACAATAGCCTTAAAACTCTTCCGATAGTGACTGACTGACAGACAACGCACAGCCAAAACTACTGGACCTAGAAAGTAAAACTTGACATGTATGTCCTTAGAGTGTAAGTGAGCACTTTTTATATAAAATTCTCACAGGAATGGGAAAAACGGGATCACCTCACTGTGACTCCTCTGGTGTTGCGGGTGTCCATGGGCGGCGCTGATCGATTACTCGTTTACCACCTATTCCATAAAAAAACCTATTTATACACACGAAGCCGCTTAAAGAATCTAACCTCGAATTCGACTGTCGCACTTGCATCCCCACAAACCTACAACTCTCGCATAATTTATGTTCATATTCCCATGATAGGAAATGGAAAATACAGGAAAGAAAGAAAAGATGGATGGCTTTTTTTGAAATGTGATATGAAAGAGAAGGGCCTGAGTGATGATATGACGTCGGGTGCGAAGGGATGGAGGCAAATAATATTGCTGAATGTTTATATTATCGGCTTATTCATGTAACTGTTTGACGAGGAACTCGACTAGTTTCAAGACATGCTAGAGGCTCATATTCATGAGCAGCTTTCCGCGACACACGATGCGGCGACTGTCGCGCTGCTACTGCTTATTATGTCTCACGAAAGTTGTATTAAAATTATTGCTGAATGTATTGTAATGACACTTAGCATAATTTTCAGTAAACTACGTTTAAAAAAACCGACTTCAACCTGCTCCTAACGGTAACAAACACGTTTCTGACAACCGCATCAAAATCGGTTCGGCCAATCGTGAGATAATCGAACATACAGCCTCAGTCAATAAAAGTCCCGTCAAAATCGGTCTAGCAATTTCAGAGATTTGCCAGAACAAACAGACAGACAAAAAATTTAAAAAATGTTGTTTTGGTGCATTTATCGCATTCATAGACAGACGTTATCATTATTATATCATTTATCGTATGTATCAATTACATAAAGTCATTATATAAAGTGGTTATTTCAATATTTCAAATAGACACTCCAATTTTATTTATTAGTCTAGATCTAGTCTCATTAATATCTTTCAAAAAAGCTAGGTGTGGAGTGCTTCTAATACTTACTAATGTATTAGTAAGACGGAAGTCCAAAGAAGTATGTATGGATCGCAGTAAGTAGCACGCCACGCTGTTTTTGCGTACCTTGTAAGATAATGTGCATTTTAATTAGTAATGCTTCAATGGAATGAGACGAACACAACGCAACTAACTAGTCGATCCGTTTGATGTTGTTCAACTTATTTTTTCTTATATTTTTCTCATCAGTAAAACGAACGAGTACAAAAACAGACGCAACAAAAAACTATATCGTGAATAAGTATAATATAGTGTTTACAATATTGTTAACTGCTTCGTTAGTCGAGTGGTCAAGGGGTCTCGAGTTCGATACCCGGGTCTGGCAAAGTATTACTGGGCTTTTTTCGGTTTTCGAAAATTTCTCAGTCAAAGTCTAGAAATGCATGGGACTTATAACACAAATAATGAAAAGCAAGTGTACATTGTATAGCGGCATTACGTGCCATAATATACACCTCTGCCTACCCCTTCGGGGATAAAAGGCGTGTAGTTATGTGTGTATAATATTTACAAAAGTAGGTACATTCACAAACAAATAATCTAATTCCAGAAAATTCCAAAGCCTATTTAGTTCTAATTGTTCCATTAGCCCTCAACTTTCACACACAGAGAAAATTCACAAATGAAATTATTTTCGAAAATAACAGGACCATTCACGTGTCGCTCCATTTGCCAGGATCTTTTGGATGCTGGAGGCAAAATATCAAATTGTGTTTGCAAATTAAGGCCGGAGCTTATTCCGGCCCCTTTAGGAGATTTCCAGCGTGGATACGTAATCTTGAAGATGTTATTTCATAAGAGACTTGGCTCCTCTTTATTTGTACAAGGAACATAAGTCTGTACTTTGCTAATATACCCTGAGGCTTTAGTTGCGTAAAGTTTACTGGGGAATGTAGGGAGTCTGCTTGTTTAGCTATTAAGAGATATTTTTACGGTATAAGCCGGTAAGCCGGTAGCAGATGGATCACCTGATAGTAAAGCTATCGTCGTCACCATTGAACACCCGAAACACCAGAGACGTCACAAGTGCGTCGTTGGTCTTTTGGGGGTTAGGAATTTAAGGGTTTTGGGGAATCGGGAATTTTTTTCAATCACACAACCAAACATAACGCAATCGTTTATTCACGTCGGTTTTTGTGAGGCCGTGGTATCACTGCGGTCGTGATGGCTCATTAGTGCCGAAGCATGACACTTAAAAGATGATGAAGATCCTATGAAAATGTAAGTCAAAAGAGTTAGATGGCAGTCAAATTAATTAATTTGTTCGACATAACAGTAAGCAATATTAAGATTTATCATTAAGAATTAAAATCATTTGCATATATTTTCGGTCCAGCAATCAATCACCTACTCTATTTCAAGTTCTCCGTATAGATAACACAAAACATCCTTTCATATAGAATCGATTTAATAACTGTTTAAAATTAAGTGCTCTACACAATACACATATCTGCTAACACAGCCCATACTAGATTACCAGATAGACGTTATCAATTTCACGGCCACTTAGCAATACATTAGCGAAGTACAAGCCTAAAGTGTAACAAACAAACTCACTTTAAAAGAACAAGCGAATAACAGATACCACCATACCATATTATGACAAGCCTATACACTCACACACCCACACACACAAACTAACAACACAACTGTCTATACATATTCTATCGCCCGTATAATATTTAGATCAATCAAAGAACGACTACACAAACTAGAAGTAAACTCCAAATTGTTTTCAACACCCTGACGGTTTTGTTCGAAACAGTTAGGACATGTGAGGAACAAACCGCGTATTGTACACGTGCCAACTCGGAAGATACATGGTGTTGAGTGTTGGTAGTACGTTGGAGCAACATTGTCAAGGTTTGCGACTATTATTAAATAGTGTGTCTGTTTATTGTACATGGCCACGGCTTGTACTGGCTGGTGGAAATGAATGCACTTGTTGTAGGTAAGTATTTATTGCCCTTTATTGGAAGAAGAATTAAAAAAAGAAAAAGCAATATGCAGTCAGTCCTATTTTGGCACTCAATAGTGTACAAGGAAGGTATGTAATCATTCTATCTTGAGTAATTCCATTAGCTTAACACTTTAAACGCCACGGGGGTCACCGGTGACGGACTTTAGCGGAGGATTTGCCTTCAACAAAGTCAAAGACATAAACAAAGGAACACGTAACAAAAGTGCAAATGCATATAAATAGTTATTGGCATCCATATTTTGATTAAATCATCCTACATCACACAAAAGACACGATGCCATTCATCCTAAATCTTACGATTTCAAAATTCTCTGTAGCTGCGAAAACGTTATTGTTATAATAAAAGTAGCGTAATAATTGCAATTCAATACTGTTACATTCATAGAAATTATTGTGAGCAATACTAAACTATAAATCAAACCCGGAAACTCGTGATCAACAGTTATCTGTCACTAACAATCACCACTAGAGATCAAATCAATGACATTTTTTATGGCATAAACCGTTAAACTAGCAGACCGATCTCTGATCACCCGAAACACCAGAGGCGTTACAAGTGCGTTGCCGGCCTTTTCGAGGCTAGAAAAATAAGGGTAGTTCGGGAATCGGGGATTGGACTTACACAAGACAAGCGTTGTTTCATCTCAGTTTTCTATGAAGCCGTGATACAAATTAGCTTAAAAGATTTTTATACAGTTTGTGTATTTTTTTTTTTATGCATCAAAGGAAATAAACACAAAATAATCCCACACACAATTAAAAAATGTCATAATAAGACAGTGCATGCAAAAAATTCTTTGTAGTGAAATTAGCGTAAAACAAAAAGATTTTTGTGTCGTTGAAAAAAATCTGGAACTAAATATATTGTGAAACTATGTTGGCATCGCAGCGTAGTAATTTATCTGTGAACAGACGCGGAACGGTGATGATGAATTGGGATTTCTTGGCGGAAGACAATAAAAAATTACATAGAAATTGTTTTGGAATGTGTGAAAAAATATAAAAAAAAAATACTGCTCGTGTCAAAACCATACAAAAGTCGTATAGCAGAAGGTACAAAAGAGATGTAAATAAGAACATCACTAATCTATGAACACATACATATTGCGAACACCTAATAGTCTAGTTTAGGTACTACTAGTCAAATTCAATACTTTTTTCAAAACATCAAAAACGATAGTTGTTAGTGCGTTATGACGTCATCAGATTTGTATGGCAAATACTGTTATTTGTATGGCAAATACTGTTGTTTTAATTTTCCTTATAACAAAATTTCGAAAAATAAGTATATCATGTAATCTATCATCATGAAATTTTTTTAAAAAGTCGAAATAATTTATTTTTGACTGAGGAAACTAAAACATTTTTTTTACATTTAATGGGTCGACGTTTTTATAACAATTTTCGAATGACTGCAGAAAATTAGGTATCTGCGGAAAATGATTAATTTTTTGTAATAGTTTAGTTTCATAGTTGTTCTCTAATTGATATAAGATGTGTAATAGGTACAGCAACTCTGTTTTGTGGCAATTATATATTGCAGAAAATATTTGCAAATGCTTAATCGGTTTCACTGGTTTCAGAATAAATTTAGACCACACATTTTTTTAGTTTTTTAAAAGACGTTGTCAACACTTGGATTTTCTTCTGTGTCGTGGGTGCGTTTATAAACATACATGTTCACACGTGATAACGGAGTACCCGAAACAACAATTTGTGGATCACACAAAGAGTTGTTCCGTTATTCAGTGTTACTAAACATTCCCACGTTACCTTCATTTCTGGCTGTTGATACATTACACAAATTTCCTCGAAAAGTTAAAAATATAGGAGAGATAGGTCTGTTTTGAGAATCGTTACAAAGGTTTCTCAAAACAGACAGATATCGAAATGAAAATATTTTAGAACAAAAATCAAACGATTTTCATTCATTCACTAAACGTTTGAACAACTTTTACCTTTTCTATTTTAAGACACGGAAAGCGGACAAAGTAAAAATAATACTTCTTCCGACTTCCTTGTTTACTTCAAGATCATAAAATAATCATACTTTATACTACTCCCATTCACCGTCCATAAAAATAATAAAAAATATAAAAAAACAATGCTTGACATTATAAGGTGGACTTCTGAACAGTGTTTAAGCCAAATACCATTTAGCACTATCTACCAAAAGAGTAGAAAACTCAATAGTGTTATTTATCTTAATCTCTTACATTGTATTTTGTTCAACTCTATAGACAAACGCAATTTCTCATTCGTAGTACAGGGATAGAATCGGGAGCTACGGACAACGTAACGTAACATATTACCGGGGCTCCGGCTCAAAGCAGGAAAAGGAACGTGGTGATTTTTAGTCAGTAAGAGTCTGACACTCCCTTTCGCCTCACTCAAGGTGGAATAAGACATTGGATGATTTTCCCCGCTCAAAAAAAGGGTAGAATAAACGTAGATAGTCTTGTAATTAGCATCTCCCTTTACTATATGGGACTTATAACATACTAAAGTCTCAAATCTGTCCATCTCAGTGTACTTCTTGCTACGAGTATGAAAACGTGACGTCATACATTCCATAACAAGTACTTAGATGAGATTGCACTGCGCAATATTTTGACATGTAAATACAACCGTTCTCCTTGACTACTTGTAAATCAGAATCGCTATCACTAGTACATGTTAGTACTGACATTGCAAAACCCATGTAACTGCGAATAAAAAATTCGACGCATATGGGTCTTGTTACAAAATCTATGTTCCGTGTTATTAAATGTTCATAATACCGAACTGACTTGAAACGTGAACGTGAAACGGCCTCACCGAAAATGGACGTGAAACAACGCTTGTGTTGTGTTTCATTGTGTGAGTGATTTCCCCCCTTCCCAATCCCCGATTCCCCAACAACTCTTAAATTCCTAACCTCCAAAGGGCCGGCAACGCACTTGTAACGAAACCTCTGGTGGTTCAAGTGTCCATAGGCGGCGGCGATTGCTTACCATCAGGTGATACGTCTGCTCGATTACTGGCGTGTACCATAAAAAAAACATATTACTCTTACACTTGGGAGCCCAAGGTGACGATAATGTATCCTACTCTGCTACCATCATGACTATCACCAGCTCTCCAGTGATTATTTCATAACCCCGTGCCAGTTATTTCTCAAAAAGGTATACGGAGATGTACCGCCTTAGAAATTACTTTTCGCAGATAATAAATCTCATTTTCTCAACGATTACAAAGAGGATTTGTTCTATTATAAAGAAGGTATTGTAACGGCAGAAAAGTAAGTTAAGGAAAAAAATACTAAATTGTTTTCTTGTAGGTTAATTAGGTTAATGCCGCACTCAGGGACATTTAATGATTACTTAAACTATTCCTTAGTAACGATTTTGTTCCGAAAACAATTGCTAAGGACTGGGTTAAGTAACCATTAAATGACTCTAAGTACGGGAGTTAGTGCTTTAAATAAGTAACAATATTCTTACATATTGTAAAGCCACTGCTAACCAAAGCCTCTTCCCACAAGGAGAGGTTTAACCTTTCGTCTGCGGGTATATGAGACAAAAATAGAATACACATTGTGTCTCGCACTGATCAGTGCTTCAGCATACGATGGGTTAAGCATCAATCATCACGCTTGCTCAATGCGGGTTGGCGATTTCAAACTTATAATTAAAAAATAGTTATAAGCCCAGGTTACCTTCACCGTTTGTCAGCGGTGTCTAAATAATATAAGATAGTACATTATAACTCGGTAAAAGTCATATTGGTAATTGCCGTTGGTAGGTTTCGAACCTAAACTCTCATGCATGAGAAATGCGTCTTAAACCTCCGGGCCACCTCGACACTTATTTACCTATATTAACATTATACTTATCTACATCCGAATACACTACAAACAAACATAAATACATATATATTAAATAGATATAATATCTAATGGTTGTCACCGAAAACTCCATTGTTGTACCTGTCATCAAAGGCGACATTATATTATGATAATTAGCAATTACAATATGTAATGCTATACAAGGCTATTAATTAATTAATGCCGGCTATAACAGCACATTGTAAACAATATCGCGACTAGTTTACATAACGTTTGTATTCGACCCACGTTGGGTAACTAACATAGTGCATTACTGTGATTTTTTTCCTCAAAGAGCTGCTGTGATGACCTTTTTTGCATGTAAACGAGCAGATAAATCACCTGATAAGCGATCAGCGCTGCCCATGGACATCCAAAACACCAGAAGCGTTACAAGTGCGTGCCTTTTGCCGGAGAGCCACGAATGGACCGGTACGACCGAAATGATACCACGGCCTTACAGAAAACCGACGTGAAAATACGCTTACGTTAATTCCTTGTATATTGTGAGATTATCGAAAGATCGGTCGCGAAGGGGTAGGCTCAACTACCCCGCTTCGCAATCTTCTTAATCCACGATTCCCCAATAACCCTTAAATTCGTAACCCCCAAAAGGGTAATGCACTTGTAACGGTTCTGATGTTTCGGGTGCCCATGGGCGGCGGCGATTGCTTACCATCAGGTGATCTATCGGTTCGTTTACCGGCTTATACCATAAAAAAATCTTCGGGACTACTGGTCCGATTTGAAAAAAATCTTTTTGTGTTGAATAGTCAATTTATTTTAGACTGTATAACATCACGCTACGATCAATAGGAGCCGAGCAGAGTGGGTAAAACCACGCGGAAGTAGTAATTACACCATATGTTACATCACTTTACATCACCATTATATGTTACGCCATATTTTTGCCAGTTACCTGTAGGCACATGTGTTATCAATCAGTACCATTTGCACGGTCCCTATGCCCTTACTGATAAACTATCTAACAGTTCATGCCTTAGTATATTAGCTTTTTTTCAGGTTTTTCGTAAATATCTCAATGGTAGCACGGAGTATGGAATTGTGCCCGGTATATGACAATAAGCTCACTCTCTATTATATGGGTCATACATATAACACAAATGGTGAAAAGTCAGTGTACATTATACAGAGGCATAATGCCACGTAACGTGCCGTAACGTTTAGGTCCACCTCTGCCTACCCCTTCGGGGATAAAAGGCGTGACATTGCATGAGTAACAAACCATTCATCCTCACAAACGTTTGCAGTCAAAATATTGGTATCTAATAAGCTTAGTAAGACATTCTTCACATAACTATAAGCTGATATGCCTATAAGGATACAAATATGTAGATAATAACACAAAGTATTTTCTTGTGTATCGGCTACACAAATAAGGTAAATCTCCCTCACTAGCAGTTACTCATGCATTCATGCGCATTATTATATGGAAACGGGATTCGGATATTATGACAAACGAAACCTTTTTTCTACTCTTGTATGTTTATGTTTCATGAAGGAACCATTATGTATGTCTATGTACTTTTTATGTATACGATTTATCTTGAGTGACATATATACTTCAATTAACGCAACGAAACGACACGCCTTTTATCCCCGAAGGTCAATTTTTTTCGAAACATCAAAAACATATTTTCTATGAACTTGCAACCACTCGGCCAACGAGGCAGTCTATTATATCTATGTACTATTTATCTTGACTGCCTCGTTGGTCGAGTGAAAAGTCGTAATAATTTATTTTTGACGACTGCCGAAGGAATAGAGGTCTCGGGTTCAAAGACAAAGTCAAAATCATTTATTTCAAATAGACCAGGAAGGCACTTTTGAACGTCAAAGCAAAGAGGGTTCGATTCCCAGGTGGGAAAAAGAATTACTGGGCTTTTTTCGGTTTTTCGAAAATTTTCAATAGTAGCACGGAGTCTGGAATTGTGTCCAGTATATGGCAATAGGCTCCTCTATTACATGGAACTTATAACACACATGGTGAAAAGTGTACATTGTATAGTGGCAATACGTGCCGTAAAGTGCACCTCTGTCTACCCCTTCGGAGATAAAAAGGCGTGACGTTATGTTGTTGACTATTTATCTTGAGTGACATACTTCAATTAAATATCTAATTATTTGTTGCATTTGTGTTACAAGTTATATTTCAGTCGTGACCTTGAACTGCTAACAGTGCTTTCGATATTGGAATTTCGAACATTATTACGACTGTAGAAACCGCTAATTTACTCTTAGGACTTGTTTCACAATGTCTGTATAGGGTCTATGTATCAGATAATTTTGAATTAAGAATGTAATTTATACGCACTATCTGTCACATAAGTTTATCACGCACTTATATGAAGGTAGTGAAACAGCCGTTTAAAATGCATTAAGTAATTGATTTAATCGTATGACAGAAGAAATCAGTTACTTTGTAACACAGCTACCCACATTTTTTATCATCCTTTCCTGTCAATTACGAGCAACTGTCATCTGGTTTCGATGACTAACAACCGCATAAAAAATGTCCGTACTATCGCCCGTCATTAATAAAATCATACTTAATTACTCACATTGTGATTTCCGATGACGTTCACAGCTGATGAACAAAGAACATTCCAATGTAACACTTATTTGCGCACTGTAACACTCGACATCGTATTTACACTCGCGATCACGAGAACAACGGACACAGATCGCACGTCCACTCACTACGGCCGATGCCGGGGTACTGAAGCTTTGATGCTGCAAATGAAAATCGGGGTGAATTTTCCCACCCCTATGCGTAACACTTAGAGCTCGCAACTTAACGCGCCGACACTTGATACGGTCAATCGGTCATTGTTCTTTTAACTTAAGTACTTTAGTATGGAAGTATGGTGCGTGGATTATATTTTAAAACTTTGGAGAAAAAAAATGTTTCGAGTTCGCAACAGATAGAAAAACTATGTGTTTGACCTGTGGCCTTGGCCATCATTCTCAAGGTTATCAGGGCTGCTACACGTTAACCGTTTTGCTATAAGTACCATAAATCGTAGCATCTACTACTAAGATTTACGATGATCTAATATACCTGTTTCCTTTTATAGAACTTATTAATCTTATCATAGTGAACGAGAAAAATGCCTATACATTTTTTTTGGAATAAATTACCTATTTTAAGTTTTTTTTTTTTCTTATTTTAAACTTGATTTCTACATGATAAAATCGTTGATATATTTTTTGGACTGATAATTTTATTTTTATAAAAAGAAATAATAGCTATATCAAATACAGGCCGTTGTTAAAACACGAGTATTTGTTATAAAAAAAAAGTAGGTATATTTTATCTGTGCCCGCAGCCCTGATGGCTAAACAAACCCATTGTTCAAATTTGGAAGAGTTGGATATTGTAAAAAAAAGTTAAGCATAATTTACCATGGATAAGTAGATATTTGATAGTTTATGGTATATTGTAATATCAATGGAAGTGATATACAAAGCAGTCGTTTATAAGAGAGTAGCTAGAAGTAAAAAATGTATTGAATGTTTTTTTACCATAACAACACTAAGCTGTTGGGTTGATCCAAGTCGTAATCAATAAACCACATAATTTCAATGTAAATTGATTTTGGTTTTTTTTTTAAGAAATAAGCCGGCAAATGAGCAGGCGGATCACCTGATGGTAAGTCAAGTACAAGTGTGGTGATTTTGGTAAACAGTCACAAATTTGAAAAAGTTTGGGATATAATAGAGATGAAGACGGGGTATGAAAATTAAAAAAATATTTAGTCCGTCAGTTCGGTAATGAACAAATATTAGACATGTATTTTTTTTATTTTATCGTGTAAGATAACGAACGATACTTGGATATAATGAATCAAAGTTTGGGAGTGGGAGCAAATACGTCTTTTCTACGTTTAAAACATACCTAGAAGCGACGTCACACGACATTTCAAAGCTTTAGCTCCGTAAGAATATATACGTGTCCAATGTTTTAAATAGATGTACAAGACGGACATAAAAATAAAAATTAGTCATTTACCTAATTACTTATAACAAAAGATATAATATTTATAATACCAGTGTAGTTGTATGAGTGCTACATATCATGTAATACTAGCTTCTGCCCGCGACTTCGTCCGCGGAAAATTAAAAAAATTAGGGTTGTACTACCCCTAACATTAAGGGGGATGAAAAATAGATGTTGGCCGATTCTCATAGATACCGGATAAGCACAAAAATTTCATCAAAATCGGTCTAGCCGTTTCGGAGGAGTATGGCAACGAAAACTGTGACACGAGAATTTTATATATTAGATATAATTTATTAAGTAGATATATCCTACTGTTGTTTACCAGTTAGCAAATACATATAGACAAATCAATTGACCTTTTCTCAAGCACCGATTCTTGAAGTATCTGAGTCATGTCATATATTTAAGTATGCTAATTATGTAACCTGGTTACTAAGCCGCAATATTACGGTATTGCGGTTGTCAGCAGTGCTATAATTATAACTAATTTCCGCCAACGGGTTTGCCCGCGTTCGCGGCTTTAGAATAAAGAGTCGCGTATGTGTAATTCCAGATTATAATCAACCCCTGTTGCAAATTTCATATCGATCCCTTCAGCCATTTTGACGTGAAGAAGTAACAAACAAACATACAAACTTTCGCATTTATAATATTAGTAGGATTATAAAAAAAGTAATTCGACAATACGTCTCTAAAATGTAGGCTACACACGCGTGCGTACTAGTTTTGTTTTTGTTAATATCAGCATAAAGTTTGATATAAATAACTTCGCTGAATAATTTATTAGTACAGTGTATGTCAATGTGTTTTTTACCTTTCTTTTCTTGCGCAATAAGCTGAATTAACATGTTTTATTATAAAAAGTGAAGTAACGATAATATGTAACATTGCATAATGTTGACATGCTTTCGCCAGTTGTGTTATTTGTGCCTTAAGCACTTAGTAGGGCTGATGCCTGATCCGGAGCTGCGGACTACCTAGCGGGTATACCGGGGCTCCGGTTCGAAAAGCAGGAGTAGGAACAGGGTGGTTTTTAGTCAGTAAGAGTCTGACACTACCTCTCGCCTCACACAAAGTGGGTGATGATTATATCCCCTAAAAAAGGCAGAGAAAGAATTTTAGACTACTTCTTAAGGGAAAATGACTAACTGCCAATTTCATTAACCAATCGTCAATCCAACATCAATGATTGATCTTCATTTTTGACAGAAAATGTATAGAGCTAATATCAAACACTTTATATTGAAATCGGTTTTTGAAACCGTTATAAGAAGAGTTCTATAATCTGACCCAGCCTGTCTCATTCAAACCCTCCTCAATGACATCGCTGTACCGAGGTCAGTTCGAACCCCACAGGGGATCATTCAGCTTGTATGTTTTAGATTTTAGTTGCCACGACTGAGCCTTTATTTAAATATCACCATAGGGAAAGTCCAGTTAAGCATTCGACAACCTTAGAACACTGAACTACAAATAATGCTAACATTATTAAAATTGTCGATTGAAAAATGACACCTATCATTTTCATGATAAGGTCGATTTAGATTTCAGTCATGATCGTCCCACTGTAGGGTCAAGGCCTGATAAGGTCGATATCTGTATAAAATTAATAAACCTATCTAAACATTTCGCAACACTGCTCTACAAAATTGTCCATTGATAAATGACACCTACCATTCTCATGATAAGGTCGACTTTACATAAAATTACAAAACCCATCACACAGTTTTACTTCACTTTACTAACTAATATTTGACGAAGTCACCTGTTACACACAATTTTTTTATCAAGCTAATCTATTTCGTTCCGTGCGAGGATTTGCCTTAACAAAACACTAGCTGAGAGTGCGGTGTGCTCAATCTCTCAAGTGACAGGTCCCACACATAAGAGGCTGCTACTCTGCTAGATAAAGTTATTGTGCTATTCGTCTTATGCGGCCTCGGTTAACTTGACTGTACTTGTGCAAACTGAAACTGGAGTTTGTGTGGACTATGTAAATGCAATAAGCAATATATGTACTCCCTGTATTAGTTTGTTAAGTAGCGAAATGGCAGGCACTGAGTCGAACAAGGTTTGTCAAAAAGTTTTTTTTACTTAATAGGATGATGGCCACACTTTCGCCTGATGTTAAGCGATGATGTAGCCGACGATGGAGCACGCCTACCTATAAGCAACCTGTTCACTCGGGACTTGAAGACACCCAAGTTGTATTTTACAGGAAACACAGACTCTGGCAACCACCCCGTTCCTACTCCTGCTTTTCGACCCGGAGCCCCGGTAAACCCGCTAGGTAGTCCGCAGCCCCGGATTAGGCATCAGCCCTACTGGGCCCCATATGTGGTCGTTTGATGGATCTTTGAGGCGCGCAAGAACAGAAGTTAAGGTAATAAATTATTCATATTATCAACGCTAATCTCGCTCAAAAGATCAACGACCGCGCAAAAGGCCTACTTCCTAAAATAACCCATTACATGTATCCATGTAATTAAATATCGCTTGAATTTCTTGCTTAATTAAGGCGTACGGATACATTTGTTATTAATTACCTTAATTGCATTAAGATACACAGTAACTTAATATTAACGATTGAAAAAATCTTGGGTAAAGTTTAAAGTATTATTTATTTCGTCACGCCTTTTATTCCCGAAGGTGTAAGCAGAGGTGTAGATTAATGCCACTGTACAATGTACACCCAGTTTTTACAATTTATGTTATAAGCCCCATCAACGAAACTATGTAACTAAGAATTGTATTGTGAACTCGATAGAAAAAAATGTAACCGTAAATGTACCTCGCTCGTTCTTTTCCATAGTTAGCAATCAACACTTTGGAATAAGCAAATAGCTTAACTTAACTTTTTTTATTTTGTCTTTCAATAATGCCTTCCCTGTCTAATTGATACAAATGAATTTGCGTTTTGACTATAGGTCATTACCAGATCCTGGGCCCTTGTAAAAATGATACCCATCACGATAAAATTATTATGATTTCCTATCACCATACAAAAAATAACCTTAAAATCGACTACTAAGCCACAAAACTAATTATGAAACTAACTGAAAGACAATCACTGAAATCGAATTTCACCGTGGTAGCGCAACGCTTCGATGTTTGCATAATTATTTAACAAAAATGAAAAGCTAACAAACTGACTGGGTGTACGTTAACGGGAACTTGTTACCGACTATGGAATGAGAAAGATATTTACCCTACTATACAGTATGTTAACTAACAGAGGGCGTTCCTTGAAACTCCTTAATCTATATCATTAATAGATTAAAATAAAAATATCACCATAGAAAAATAAGCAATAAATTGCAACGTTGCCTTCCTTCAACTACGCGTGCACAGAGTGTTTCTTTTACGTACTGTATCGATTTAAAATTTTTGGTTGAATATTTTAATATACTTAAAAAAATGTTTTGTTTTTAAAGGTAATATTTTTTCGTATGTATGGATGCTATACTGTTGCGGGTTAACAGGAAGACCCTCTGTTAGTTAACATACTGTATACTATACGGTATATTGTCTGTAGTTACTTTAGTTACAACGCCAGCCGTTCTAACTATTACCTAGGCATATCGTTACTGCCAAACTTATGAAATTAGTTTCAATTCAAAGTCAAAGTCAATGTCAAAATTATTATCGTCAAAGATTCCTAAGTTAAGAATAGTATCTGGAGCTGCGGATACCTTTCTTTCTTTTTTATACCTAGCGGGATTACCGGGGCCCCGGCTCGAAACGCAGGAGTAGGAACGGTGAGGTTTTTAATCACTAAGAGTCTGACACTCCCACTCGCCTCGCTCAAGGCGAGAGAAGACATTGGATTTCGTGTGTGTCCATGTACTAAATCAGTTCACCATTGTATGTAAGGAATTAAGTCCGTCTATACACATATGTTTTTGCATGAAGCTTTAAAACAAATGAATGAATATTGTGTTCAGTAAATTATAATAGCTGGGCTTTCCAACTATATTATTAGACTCTGAAAATCTTTTCAATGATTTTTTTAGAACACAAAACTTATTGTGAACACAATGAAAATTGATGTAATTACACAAGACGAGAAAACTAAAAGATGTAACTCAACAAACGAATTAAAAAAATATACATTGTCATTAAAATAAATTGACTTGTTTACTAGGAATTGTAGAAAATGTACGGTACCTAGAATCTAGCAGTCTTAAATACATCTGGCACCGCTTTATCTAACGACCTTAAAATAAAAATCCTAGATCAAAAGCACAATCTGCTAGCGCTAGGTATATTTTCTTCTAGAAAGCTAATTTACAAAGAAAAGTCAATTCATCACTAGCGGAAAACGGTGCCAACTATTTTGTGATTCGTCTCTTTGTGCAAGTTCTTAAGACGGTAAGTGAGCCGTAGGCAACAGCGTCAGCGAGCTAGACTACCTAGATTTGTCTCACCACTTTTTATACTTCTTTATTTTGTTTTAACTTTTTTGTGTCCTTCTCATCAAATCCCATTAGTTTGTTTGTTTGGATGTTTGTCCGTCAATCATACTGACACTACTATTAGACATTAAAATCCGTTCAGTGGTGTCAAATAGGGTATGAGCTGACTTGGATGATAGGACGGGAACGAGGGCTAAGCCACGGCAGAATATATATATATACAAAAATAAATACTGTACGGCGCCTCATTAGAAGACAACGTATGAGCGTGACCATACTGACCATCCACTATTATATGTAAAAAAGTCCATGTGCACCAACATTTTTATCAATGCTAAATAAGTTTAGACCCTGACTAAATAGGAATAGGTAATTAACTATGTTTGTGCGCCATACCGCAAAGGACTAATGTGATTTATCCTCTCCTTACTATAATAGACAACATATAGGTACAAATGCAAAGAAGGGACTTGAAACAATACACAGCACGCTCGCTCACAGTGTAACCTATGCCTTAAGCCTTCATGTTATTGAGACGTTTGCTACCGATATTTATCTAAACCTTTCAAGTCTACCGTTACTGGGTTATTGATGATCTAACATCCATCAAGCCTACCTAGTCACCCTACTTTTTATCTTAGGAGACAAAGGAATCGTAGAGATTGATGCCTGCCAATTGGAGCCTGACAAAGGTGTTTGTTAGTTTTTGTGTGTTAAGTTTGACGTTTATCAAATACAGGGAGTTGTAAAAAGTATCTGGACGATATAGGTCTGGGTGTCATGTGTATGTAAGCTTGTGTGTTTGTAAACGCACCACGACAAACGTGACAGTCCAAGTGTGGGGCAAGGTTTAAAAAACTGATGTCATCCTCTTCCCGTCATTTGTGCCCTCTACTCTCCTATGACATAGTTACTACTGGACAAAGAGTATTTAACCACTGCCAGCCACTTTGTGAATAGCATTACTCCACTTGGATGACGGCTCTTGACTAAAGAATTACCTTTAACGGAAGAATTACATATCCTGAACTCCATCCATAGTGACTTCAGCAGCACTGGGACTTCGGCTGTTGACACGTCTGCTGACATGCTGCGTGGCCGACCCTATGGGCGAGGCGAGAGGGAGTTTAAGACCTTAGTTCTCATCTAGAGATTTTAGAAAACATATGTCGTCTAGGCCAAATGGTCATCAGTAGCCTTAGTACGAGTCAGTTTTACGAATGACGAAAGCGCGTTCGACGGTCTGATTGGTGGATTCATTCGAGCCGACCAATCAGAGCGCAGAACGCGCACTCGTTTCGTTTTAATTCGACGTAAAGCAAACTCGTACTAAGGGTACAGTTCTCCGATAAAAATGCGGTGTGATCCACTGCCATTTTTTAATTATCACGATGTGATATCCATTACACAGCTCGTAGCTTTTTACACTCTTTACTTCGCAAATTGAAATCTTAAAAAGAATCGATTAGTTTTTGAAGTTAGTTAGACAAGTACATGGCATCTTGAATCACGTTTCAATGATCTTTACGGTCGATATGACAGTAATAATGGCATCCAGCTGGTTAACAATGGCCGCGAAATGATCAGGTGCGCGTGCGCTTTGATTTTAATCGTTTCGCGGAGTAATTTACTAAAGTAGATATTTTTTTGTAGACTGTCAGTATTATCTCTCATTAGTAATGGTTGAAGGCAAAGTATATTGATGATGGATTAATTCTGGAGATACACTGAGGCGGGGGTTTATGTTTTATAAAATAAAATACTTTTTGCTCAGCGACCGACGACCGACGAAGCAACAAATAGTTACAAAAAATATTTGGCTTTCGTTGGAAGCAAACTACTTATTGTTACAATAACTTAATGGTTAGTTACGTACTGAAGGCTTAGTATGAGTTTGTTTAACGTTTAACGAAATCGAAATGTTACCTCGCTGATTGGTTGGTTCATTGGAAGCCGGCCAATCAGAGGGCCGAATTGGGTCTTATTTCGATTTCGTCAAACGTAAAATTTCGTAAAAGAAACTCGTATTGTATATTTTATACCCTCTGTTTCTATACCGATTGCCGAATCAATCTTTATATTCTTTCCTGCATACCAAATTACTTGACTAACCTTAAGCACTAGAGTTGGATAATCATACGATTACTGTGCAACACAGTATTACCTAAATTGGGTAGTATCCTCGGTCAAAAATAAATTATTACAACTTTTCAATACAATAAAATATTAAAAAATAATCACACTCTCATTAATGATGAACTTTTTAATTTTTGATTTTTCCTAGCTAAATTTCTAGAAATAAGTCTGCTATTTGACGTCAAAAACTTATGACGTCATAACGCACTATTTCATACAAAGTTCATAGAAAATATCGTTTTTGATGTTTCGAAAAAAGTATTGAATTTGACTAGTAGGAAACTAGCCTATTAATCGAATTTTTTCGTATCCAGTTTCGCCAGACAATGTCGCAGGCGAAGCGTTACTTACAACAATGAACGACAATTAGAGTTCCAGTGAAGACGCACGGTGGTTGAACCTTGTGTTGCTTGTGTTTCCTAGTTTGTGTGAGAATGTACCTACGTACCAGTAGATAATCTTCTATAGATATTATATACAACGTGTAACAAAAAGGGGGTATACATATCAAGTGCACGGTTTCTAGATAACATAACAAACGATACGGGAAGGGTTTTTAAACTCATGTTTTCATGGTACCAAGTTATGAATTTTTCCAATCGCGCCGTCGCGCGAATCAAAATTGGGTAGACAGGTACTAGGCGATCAAATTGACAGAAGAAATGTTTCGTAATATTAGCGAGTGACCCCTGTAGTGTTGTGACACGTTTGTATGATTTGAAATCAAGAACCATGCGATACCAAGTATTTGGTACAAATTTTTTTAAACGTATTTTAAGCTGAAACTTCGTGTAGAGATTCTATTCAACCTGTATTCATCAGCGCTTCTTGATGTACCGTATACATCATCATATGTATTTTGTTACACGTTGTATAGCGTTGCCAAGCGTCCGGATAAAGCCGGACATGCTCAGATTTTTTGATAGTATTCGGATGGTGTCCGTCTTTTGTTAGGTTTATGGTATCTAAACATAAAAACGCTTGGTTTTTACATTCCTTTTTCTGACCTATTAATAATAAGTCGCGAAATCCTCAATCTTGTAGGGTGTCCGGCCTTTTTACTCACATGTCCGACCAAGCTATCTGCCTATCCGGCTTTTAGGTTTGGCAACCCTAGATATATACCCGATATCTACGTTCTATTCTAGACCGTTTGTAATAATCTAGTAGACAAAGGCCTTAGTTAGTTCAGACTGTATTCACTGTTAATATACAGTTACAAGCAGTTCCCACATAATGAATAATGTACAGATAGGTACATTTACATACATACGCACATACATACATGCATATTTGATTATGGGTACGTTGGGTTAGTTGTACTATATTTGAATCTTATTATTTAATAGGAAATATGCAACGTCACACCTTTTATCCCCGAAGGGTTAGGCAGAGGTGCCCGATCTGGAAATCGAACCCGAGATTCTTGTCCGGCTGTCGCACTTGCGACCACTCGACCAACGAGGCAGTCCTCCAGTAATTAGAAGTAAAGTAGTATATATCTAATTTGATTCGATGATGTCATCATAATATTAAACATTGTCACATAACCAAGAAAAAACTACGAATTATAAACAAAGACAATCAAAAATCAACTGTACCCACGTGTTAACATAGACGATATTTAATTCACAAGATAATCAAAAACTTTATCTTTAACTTTTGCTTAATTGATTCTTGACAGTCGAAATGTTAGCTAATTGATATAAATGGACTTAATATACTTAAACTGCCAAGTACATCAGCTAAACTCAAAAGAACTTCGGCTTATAAATTTTATCTCGTTAACTTAAGTTTATCTTATGAGGAAAAACATTTAGATAGCATCTTCCTCTTACAGCTACCAAAAAGCAAAGAAATGTGCGTCTATCTGCATGTAATAAATAATAAAATTTAAATTATATAATTAATGGAGAGCAAATGTATTTTTAAACACAAGCAATTTAACCGTTACGTACCTAATTTTGAAAAGTAGACAAATACTGCTTCCTTTTTTTATAGTATAAGCTGGTAAACGAGCTGACGGATCACCTGATGCTAAGCAATCGCCGCCGCCCATGGACATCCGAAACACCAGTGGCGTTACAAGCACATTTCCGGGTTTTGGGGGTTAGGAATTTAAGGGTTGTTGGGAAGATTGAGGTGGGGAGAATTTTGCCTCGGGTCACCTCACACACATCACACAACGCAAGCGTTGTTTCACGTCAGTTTTCCATTGAGCCGGCCCATTTATTATCATTAATCGAACTACTGATTAAATCAACAAGATAATTTTTCTCTGTCTCGTAAACAAAATACAAAACACAAAATCTACTTCTCCAAACTTTTCTTTTATAAACCCAAGATCGAGAGAACCGTCCATAGCTAGGGGTAGTGTCCTAATTGAGTAGCAAGTCCGAACTATCCATCTGTGGCCTGTGGACGATGAACTTCCTCCAGTCCACTTTCATACAACTTTAAATGACCGTCTTCATATTCAAATATAGGCCACTGACAGCAACAGAAACTGGTTTACCACTTTAAACTTATAAAAGTGGTCTTCTTTTTAAGTTACGGAGTATTTTACTTGAGCTATCTCGTATTTGCATGGATCAGATTTACTACACTTTTTTCTTGGAATTAAAAAATACATCTATAAGCGAAATGAAAACTAAAAATCTACTGTATTGTTAGTGTTGCACGGATTTCCGTAAAGTAACGCCTGATTCTATTCTATATACGAAACCACGATGATTCATCAGCAAAAAAGACAAAATCAACCGCAATTTCCTTCCAAAATGTCCGGAAACATACGAAGCACAACGTAAATCACAACCAGAAGAACAAATAGAAAACCAGTGAGATCTACGACGGGCTTTACCCTAAGCACTGTACGAAGTAATACAGGCAAGAAAATGTTCAAGAAACGAGAGTATTTTAGTAATCCAATAAATGTCTCCCTGTCTAAGGTTCACCCCAGGATATGCGGTGGCTTGCCAAAAGTTATTCCTTTAATCGAAAACTAGAATCCGCGCTCTCCTTCCCCTTTGATTTATATTTTCCCATTTCATTTGTGCGTTAAATTGAGTTTGCTTTATGTCTTTCGAACTATGAACGTAAATACATAAGCGAGATGAATAGTTTCCGCTGTCGTGAGTAGAAATGGGTAGTGTATAGTTAACTTTGAAATATAATTTTAAACACTTTTCTGGACTACCTAGCGAATTTATCGGGGCTACGGCTCAACGATAGGAGTAGGAACGGGATGGTTTTTAGTCAGTAAGAGTCTGTCACTCCCTCTCGCCTCACCCAAGGTGGGAGAAGTAATTTTCCCCTTAAAAACACTTTTCTCCAAGCTTACATTCAATTTGCAATTATAGCCAAAAAGGTTAGTTCACAATTCCGAAATTAAATTCCAACTAACCTAATCTAAAATCATTTTTCTAACATTTTCTAGTACCTGTATCTATAATAACCGGATTTTGTGCCTAGTGACCGACCTACACGGGCTATACGAAACCAGGTAACTTTATCAAGGGCTTTAGGCACTCGACACTGGCCAATATAATATCCCAAAGAGCTGTACGTACGATCATTTTATTAGGAACCAATAAAGGTTAGGTAGGGAGGTAAACCCCGACCAACGAACCTCTCAATAGAAATGCTACAAAAGATTCTGAAGCTTATAAAAGTATAATGGAACAGGGAATACTGACTATACCTATATATTACAACATAAAAGTAATATATTTATTGAAAGTGTCAAGTTTCTGGTGGGTCGACATTGCCAATATTAATATCTAAAAATATGTTTCCCTGAGGGCAACTTCGGACCGTATTGTACATTAATACATGGGACTTTGATATAGGAATCCATTTTCTATGATATTATTATGTAACTGAAAGAAATGGGTACCTACTAAACTTATTTTGATCAAGTGTAATGACATTCGAATCATTTTGTTCAAACTGATATTTCGGAGCAACTTTCGTATCTAATTCCCCTTGAGATTCACAAGACAAAATTGGTGTAGAAACGTACCTATGTTACCAACGTAAATGTGGGCAAATTATGTAGGTGTGTAATACAAGCCTTTATATGTCTATTACGAATTACAAATACAATACATATTTTATAAGGTTAGCTTCGGAAATCTATTGAATCCAAACCCCTAAACGAAAGCTATGTTTTAAAACATAAATAGTGAGGTTAAAAAGTCGAGGGATATGATGACTCTAATTATTTCCGCACTAAAGGTAAAAGAACCACGTTTGAGGTCACCTCCTAAGACTAGAAAGCTAGTTTCCTTAGGAGATGTCTTTAAGAAACTAGGGCTCCTACAGTCGAGTCCTCATCCTCAATAGACATCACTTGACCCAGTAACCTGTGAATATTCAAATCGTGGCTCGTTCAAACCCGACGCTCAACGCAAACGAGTACCTACCACCTTTAAAAAATCATGAAAAGACTACAGGTGGAACGCGTATCTTTTTAAAATCACCTCAATGTTGACACTACTCGGTTTGCTTCGAAAATGTCACAAAATACATCTATCAGAAGTTATACAATAATCGACTTTAGTACTAAAGTGTTGGAGCACGTATTCAAACATCTGCTGTTGATCTGAGGGTTTTGTCTCTCAGTGTGATGTAGGTATCCCAGGACGGAATTAAAAGCGTCGCTCTTTTGATGAAGAGCGTGGTGCAATCATTTTTAGCGCGATAATTGCGGATGGAGACTGGCAGCTGTGTAATTTCATAATGTTCTTTAATATTTTCAACAGATTTACGTGAAAAGCCTTCAGCTTTATATTATGATGATTTCGCAGTCCAGTAATTTCTCGGCACTCTGAACAAAAGCTTTTTTCAATAACGTTTTTAGTACGCCTGATAAAATTTTGTAAGCAAATTGTTGAATTTGTAAAGCGATGTAACATTATAAGCAGGCGCTGGTATAATCATTTTGGTATTAAAGTGAGAAGGTTATTTGTGTATAATGATGTGTTTGTAATAAATTTACATAAAGGGCCTTGTTCACCATGCGATGCCTACACAAATAGATCAAAGGAAATACTGGAACAACAAATAAATCCGCGTACAATTGATTCTGTTTGCACATCATTATTTCAGCATGTGAAGCTCGGCGGGGTGTGTCAATCACAATGTCGCTATGGTAGCTACATTGTTCAACAAATCATTAAGAACACACTGTCGTGGAACGTGTTGATATCTACATCTAAAATCATGTGTAAATTATGGTTTATTGATATAGTAATCTTTTTACTTAAGGACTTTGTTTACAAGTGATAGTAAACTTAATGTTGCCAATATTAATTGTTGTAATTTAATCTTGTTTTTTTATGAAACTTTGGTTCATACTTACAGCAAATTGCGTCCTCATCGCCTATAGGTAAAACTTATTCAATAAATTGACAAGTACCTAGTACTTACGTAACGTAAGTACCTATCTACTAAATATTAATTTGCTTAAGAGCGCACGTCGGTATTCACTCATTAATCATTAAATCATTTGTTAAGTATGAAAAATCATGTCTAAACAATTATGTCTAACATCGGGGGTGGCTTCGAAAACATTTTTAAGAGCAATATTTAGCATGACAGCAGATTACTTACCCTAAAACACCTTATTCAACAGCTAACAATGTATGCAGAAAAGAAAGGGCTCAAAAATTTAAAAATAAGATTTTATAACCATCAACAATTGAACAGGGAAACAAGATTGCTTTTAAAAGAAATCCCCACCCTTTTAAAATAATTACGGGGGAAAAATAACAACAATAAAAGATGCAAAGATAGTGACGTTGCACATTTCGCGCCGAATCGAGATTGCAACATCATTATTTTTTAACAAATTGTTTGAAGCAGAGAATGAGAAGCAATTTGGATAGTTGAGTAATTGAATTTCATTCATGATACCTATATAAGATGAGCCGGTAAGTGTGCTGTTGCTATGTGTACCTACATAGGTACTGTGGATGACAGGCAGGCTAGTAAGTATCTAGATTCAGTGCACAACTTAGTTATTTAATTAAATAGGTAAATTATTAGTTACCGTTTATTTATTTAATAGGCAATTAATGGCAGCAGGCAGCATGTGACGGTATCTAAGCAAGCCTCCCAAATTTTTTATGATCTGACTGTGATTAGCAGGTTAGGTCGCCATAATATTAAAGAATGCTGCTGCCGGTCTCCCTACGGCATAATAGCTATTATCAAAAACTACAATTATCTTCCCTATACATACATAAATATCGATTGATATTCGTTAGTCTCGCTAAAACTCGAGTTCAGCCTGAACTGATTTGGCTAATTTTGCTCTTGAATTATTTGTGAAGGTCCAGGGCGGGTCTAAAAGGTGAGAAAAAATGTTTGAGACGGCACGAAGTTTGCCGGGTCAGCTAGTAGGTACTTAATAAATAAAAATTTCGATAGGCACCTACCGAAAAAATGTCTCAGTACATTTCTGTGGCAGATCATGCAGAAAATCGATTTTACTCTTGGGCGACTTTACGAGCCACTCTTCCGGGTCGTTATTCTATGAAAAAAGAGATGAACTGGCTATAGTTAGGTAGTTATCACTATCCAATACGTTATCGCAAAGTAAACATACAATACGTTGGTAATATCATGATTCATTACTTGAAGGAGTAGCCAGAGGCAACATTGCACATTTACATAAACTTAACACTACTCATATGCTAATTAATAATGGGATCACCCCCTATTACTTATCTTATAACACAAATGGTGAAAAGCGGGTATACACTGTACATTGTATACTTACCCCTTCGGCTTCGGGGATAAAAAGGCGTGACTTTGTGTAAAAATAACAGTTTACTCACGTAAACATTTACTAACTACTTCCGCGGGGGGAGGGGGGGTCAGTCACTCTGCTCGGCTCCTTTTAATAGTTGCGTGATGTTTTATAGTCTCCTTCTCCGATAAATGAACAATTAACACAAAAATATTTTTTCAAAGCGGTAGTTCCGGAGATTAGCGCGTTCAAAATAACTTTTTCAGCTTTATATATTAGTAGGTATAGATTACTCAAAGTAGCCAAGCTAATTATTTATTTATTTTCCTAATAAAACGTGAACGTGACGCGCTGTACCCACTGGGCTCACGCCGTACGCACATGGGTCTCGTTCTGGTCGGGCAGCGAGCTACTCTTGTTCAACGTCCGCAAACCCGCACTTACGGTGGCTAACTTAGACCAATGTAGTGAAGGAATAATTTGAAATGTAAATAAAAGCATAAAATTATAACATAACGTTTATTACACTAATATATTATTATCTAAAGTACAGAGCACACTAATTGTCCCACTTCTTAGATACATCAATATATTCGCCGTCGGGTGTGGCGTAATCCTTAATCGCAGGTGTCGCCACTGTGCCACTCACTTCGTAGGGAATCAACTGCAAGTCGGGCTGTAGACAACAGAGACAATGCATTACCATACACTCATTACAATCGTCGATGAAGTACCAATACCTCCTAAGTGTTGAGAATTAAGTTTGAAACAAGTAGAAACAAGATACGCGCGAAAAACATAACCCTTCCTTGGCAGTCGGGTAAAAAGCTACATATGAATGAATGAATTCAGTCACTTGTAGATATTTTCACGTAACTCTAAAAACTTATTAGTAATGAAATTTTAGATTAAATCTATGTGAATATGTGTTTGATGTGTATTGTAATAAATAAGTAACTTTAGACTTATTTGTCAGTTAGCAGGTTTACGAAGTCTGGAATTGTGCACAATCCTTGTCCGACAGTCGCACTTACGACCACTCGACCAACGAGGTAGTCATAATATATTTATATTACACTACTAACTATACTAAGTAAGTATACTACTACTATAAACTCCTATAGTAGGCTCTTAATTTTACTCCAAAATACTTACCATAATGGCTTCATTATATAAATCCTCGGACTCTTCAAGCAGTTTCTCCAGGGCTCTCCGCTGCGCCCCCATGATTCTGTCCACTTGAGCCACGTTTGCCATGTACTCCTCCTTCTTGTACCTCGCCCAGTCCTTTTGTAGAAGTGCACGGGCCTCTATCACTTCTGCTGATAACTTGGGCTGTGGCCTCTTGCGTTTGCTGAAAGAAACAATATATTTATGGTCATAATTTGTAATTGAACTTCTTTATTAATTTGGTCAGTGACTCGAAACTTATCATATCTCGTATCATTGCAGCTTTTATCCCAGAAGGGGTAGGCATAGGTGCACATTATAGCAACCTTTTAACAACCTTTTTACCTTTACTGATTAAAATTAGGTAATTTTACTTTATTAATTTGGAATAAGGTATTAAATTCAAAGCAGCAAAATAACCTTTAAACATTAGACACACTAGCTGTTTAATATCTTTGTAAAAAATTTCCTACATGCCATTATTCAGCATTAGACATCTTCCAGTATATTATGACAATGTTATCGAGTTTAAGAGATATGGTAAAACTGGGATGAATGAATAAATATTTGGTACACCTTCTAACATATATTCACCCCTTTCTCGTATAACTATTCAACCTTTGAATTCTGTTCACTCTGTTATACGATATATTAATAAATCTTTACCTGAAGTTATCAAGCAGCTCAAGAGGTACTTCCATCTCATCGAGAGGCTTCAACTGTCTAGCATTCTTCTCCAACCTCCTGATCTGTTTCTCCAGCTTCTTACGTCTCCTCTCCTCACGAGCCTTGACAATCGCTGGGTCTATCTTCTTTTTCTTTTTCATTGGTTCAGCCCTAAAATGTATAATGTTGACATGTTATTTGCAATATTTAAGATGAAAACGAGAAATTTATATGATTAAGAGTAAATGAACTTTAGGTGCCGACGTAGGACGGGTGTTTTGATGAGGATATCAACAATCAGATTGGAATAAGCGAAATATCTTACCATAGTTGATCTGTAATTTTAAACTGCACTGCTGCGGTCGTTGTAATGTTTCTACTACTAATGGGAATCTTTGTAGCGGGACATATTGCTAACCTGCAATGAAACCATTAAATTATTAGCACTTCTTACAAAAATAAATCATATAATAGTATTTTTATAGGTTATGTTGATGAATGCTTTCCAAACCACCTACCTTGAAAATTGCCTTAGTAACGACAAATTAAACATTGTTTTTACACAACTTGTGTATTAAAGTAATAGTATTATAAATTAAAATTAAAATAAATAGATCCACAAATAGAAAAACACTTGTGTACGTTCCTTTTTACTGTCCAAATTGACATTTGTCAATCAAACGTCAAAACCGGATAAGTGAATAACATTTTCCTTTTATTAATGTCGCGGAAAATGAAAATAATACACATGTTGGCCTTTTTTAGTTTTTAATAAATAATATTTTTTTATTTCATATTTGCAACAAAATCAAAAAACGTATTTTATTTCAATCGTGTAATGGAACGCTAGTCCTACGTTCCGTTGCACGAATCATACTTACACATCGAGCATGGCTGACGCTATTTTGTTACCTCTGGCTTGCCTGGGCAAGTGGGCAATGCTAAGAAACAATATTGTGTGTTCTAGCAATTTTTTATTCGATCTTTTGTGAATATGTGATTTTTATTTCAAACGAATTGTCAACTCAATTCAATTGCCAAAGTTTCAATTATGAAGTAACGCAACTTGAAGTAATGCTACCGTAGCATAGACTATGTAGGTA